>NW_027498465.1:0-139364 GCF_021521415.1 Bidens hawaiensis | reverse complement strand
ATGGTATCTCAAAAAATGGTGTGTGTGTGGGGGGGGGGGGGTATAACTAAACGTAAAAGCTGAAGAAGTAGAACAACAAGAACTTGTTGCAAAGTTGGATTTTGACAAGATTGAAAGCAAGTCTTACAACGGAGAGGATCAAGCCTATATGGCAAAATTGAGTGATCAACCATCTGAGGTAAGTACAGAAGAGTCTTGCTTAAATTGTTGAAACTTGTCTGGATGAATAAGTTAGCTAACTAATCAAAACATGGAATTAAGAAAAGATATCGCACAATTAAAAGAAATAACCACTACATAAAAGAGAAAGAGAGTAATTATGTTAAAACTATTAAAAGTTATGAGAAATATAATAGGATTAAAAACTACTCTAAGTGAAAAAGTGCAGGTGATAGATCTCTCTTACGAAGTGGTTGAAGAAAAGACAAAACTTATATCAACAAGGAATAAGGAAATAGCTGACTTCCAATTTAAAATAGTTGAGCTAAATAGAAAACTTGAACAATTTAGAAACTCGTCTATTGTCTTGGATCATGCATTGAGCTCCATAAGGTCCTCAAAATATAAAAAGGGACTCGGATTCACTGAAGTCCCTCCTCCGTATAATAAAAATTATATTAATAAACCTCTTGAGAAGTTCAACGAAGATCAGCTCTATTCTTATCCCGAGTCAATAGCTGATCAAAAGTCAAACATCACATCAGGTACAACGAACTTACCTAAGTTCACCGTCCCTAATCAGGAGAACTTACCTGAGATGAAGTTAAATAACTTTGCTGAGTCAAATAAGGCGAAGTTAGGTAACTTCGCCTCACATGTTGCTCAGAATAAGGTTCAGACAAAATTTCACACTTTCACACCAATTAAGTTTGTGAAGGGAAGTATGATGGATGAAGAGTCAGGTTCTTTTTTAAATGAGTCAAACGTGGAGTTTATTAAATGTAAAAATGGTCTAAATCCGTTTGTATCTCCTTATGTTAAACAAGCCGACGCAGTACATGCTTCATCATCCCAGAGGTTAATGCATGTGAAGCAACTTAGTCCATCAAAGCTGATCTGAACGTGATTAGTTCATGCTTTAAATGGCATACTAAGGGTCATGTAGCGAGCATATGCCCCTTAAATAAAGGAAAACAGATATAAGGGAAGGTTAAAATCTTACAAAGCCCTCAAATAAATATAACTAAAGTGAATCCAAAACAAACTTTTAATGAACATGTTCTTTTAAGAAATGGGAAAGCTCATTGCTTTCAAAGAAAACAACCAAGATTTTTCGCAGAATGTAATCATTTGAAGTTAAATAAGTTAAGAAATGAATTCAACTATAGGAGGTCACGACAACATTTCCCAGCTATTTACCATCCTTTCAGTCAAGTTACCAGGACCCATAGCTCGTGTAAAGGTAAGAAGCAGTTTTTGACACGGTTCGAAAGATCTGGACGACCCAAGATCGCAATAGCTTGGGTCCCTGTACTAACTAAATTTCTTTTTGTTTATAGGAATAGCCAATAAGAGTTGTGAATAACAAGTGGGTTGTGGACAATGGCTGTTCTAGACACATGACAGGTAATAAAGAGTTATTACAAGATTGGAAAATCATTCCATGGGGACGAGTAAGCTTTGCTGGTGAAAATGGTGGTAAAGTCTCAGGAATTGGTACACTAACTATGGGAAGATAAAGTTGGAGATGGTTAACTATGCTGAGGAACTGAAGCATAATCTTCTAGGCGTATCCCAAGCTTGTGACAAAGGATATCCATGCATTTTACAAATGAAGAGGCCCTGGTTTTGTACCCTGGATTTAAGATTTCTAAAGAGTGGATACAGATGAAGACTCCTAGAGAAAAGAATACTTATGTTATAGATATGAGGGCTACTGATACAGCTTTAGAAGAATCTTTTTTGCTCTCAAAAGCATCTGAATCCGAATCCGAGCTATGGCATAGACGAATGCTGTAACATTCATAAAATCTTACAAAACTCTTTTTTGGTTGTCTATTTGGATTCGTGCTTATTAAATAAAACAATGAATTTTAATTTTGTTTCTTTATCTATATCAATTTATGTTGTTACTTGTCGCTCAAATTTTTATAGTTTGTTAACGAAATTATAGAAGTATCATACAGACGCGAGTTTAGCCCCTTAACTATAGTTTTCGCATCTTTTTTAACCTAACCCAAACCCTAGGGGCCATATTGGAATTTCTTTAAACCCATTTCCCTTTCCCTATTGTCAACACAAACCTCCAACCTTACTCGATTTAGCTACATGATTTAGTCCATTAAACATGGAATTTAAACTTCCTTACTAGCGTCTTGTCCAACACGTTAATCATCTACATGGTAAACTTTGCCAATTGACAGTTAATTCCATCGATTTGGACCAATCTAGTATTAATAAAAAACATGTCCGACCTCGATCCTTTCTCAATATAAATGCGAGATCAAAATACAATTAAATGGTCCTATGCACTCCTTGTATCAGCCCTAACTAGAACCTGAAGCTGCAATGAAAAAGAAATCCCAATTCTCGTGTATGGATTGTTTATCCTCGTTAAGATATTTACTTCGAACATACATTTAAATTAGGACAAGTTTTCGAAAATTCTCGTGTGGCCATTTATCTGGTGCCACCTCTACATTTCATGTGTGTTTACATGCCCCTTTTTAATCTTTTATATATTTTGGGGGTTGCATGTATACCGTATTTACATTACTTTTATGACTTTTTACCGCATCTATTAAGAAACAATTCAATATATGTTTATGTGTGATGATTGCATGATCTATGACTATGCTCTATGTGCTTAAGTGTTTATTTTATGTTTGGTGGTTGGTATCTCATCCTCATCTAGTATGATCATACACTTATCCGAGTATGTTGATTTTGTATCAATATGAACGTGTCCACATCTATTTAGTTGTTTACATTTTCATAAGAATGGTAATGCTCACCATTTACATATGAATTGTGATTTACCTATATATATATATATATATATATATATATATATATATGATAGAATTACAAAAATTGTCCTTTATGTTTACATCAAATTTCTTCAGTTGTCCTTTATCTTCAGAATTAACATAATTTGTATGTTTAAAATTCTTGCATGTTACGTCCTTCGACTATGACCTGGTTAATTCTTTTCCGTTAAATCATGTCTTCTTGACCCAAGTGAGGGAACTATTGTCCTTTCCGTCTCATCTTAATATATAAGTATATATTTATATTTTTTTGTAAATTTCCATTTCCCTTCTCTCTCTACCCACACCATGGCTATTGGTGCTTAAACGTCTATAGCTGGGGTCTTGTATATATTAGAAATAACCGTTAATGTCAAATTTTGTATTTATCAGTGTAGGAGTCACATATGCAACACATAAGATATGCGGTGCATAAGTTATGCGCCGTATAACATATGTGTTTTAGACAGCTTAGCTAGAGAGACTAGATTGTACTTGTGCCTAGATATTGTTATATCAAGTTTGTACTTTGATTGTTAATGATATATATGAAGATTGGAAAGTGTTTCTTGTATGTTTTCGAATTTAATGGATTTCGTATATTAAAGTAAAGGTAGATAGTATTAAATCTCGATCCTACGTCACTACACGACATCAACGTACGTCATCTTTCAAGTGGTATCAAAGCGCTGGGCTCATTATCTACTTGGAAACCTCAAGATTCGTCATTTTTATGAGACTTTTCATCATATATGAAGATTTAATCGTCAAATTTCTTTTAAACATTCACACAATGTCATATCAGTAGCCAAGATAAACCCTTCGAAGTTTCATAATCATTCATAATGGATTTCATCTCTAAAATTACAAAAATGTTCATTTTGAACATTCGCAGCGCATAAGTATTTCATGTATAAGTCTTCCTACGCATAAGTTCTTTGAAACATACACGCTGCATAAGTTACTGATGTGTGTCTAATAACACTATAAATATGACCCTCACAACTAAGCTTTAATATTAAAACGAAAATCCTAAAACCACACACAACCGACAAGTGTACCGATCACAAGTAGTATAGACTTAGGAAGTCCGAGTATCGAACACGTGGACACGCCAGAACGCTAAAGATCACTAACCCTAGACAAGACCTACCTTAGAATAATAATTATATTGATTTTTGATTTTTAAATATTTAACTGAACTAACTAGACTGGCTGACAAAACTTACCAAAAATAGAAAACTTACCGGATGGAGAAAAAACGTCTACCTAGGTCTGAATCAAATTGTAGGCCTAACAAGCTAACGGATTGAATGACTTCAAGACACCGGTCCCTAAAGATGACACGACTAAGGATCGCTCGGGCTCACTGGATTACCTCTCGGTCTCACTCAATAAGCCTAAACTACTCAAAATCGCCTAAAACGACCAAACCGGGAAATAATTGCTAACGTGTTCTAATGAAGGATCACCTCTCGGTCTCACCAACACTCGACCCTAATGGCAATGAATACTACACAACCAAGGATAGAGGAACAATTCAACTTAAACCAAAATAGATCAACTAGTCGCTCAAAACTCCTAAACCTGACAAGAAACGAACTCGCTCTCGCGCAATCCTTATTCTAGCATGCAAAGGCAATGAGACAACCCTAACTTCCTATCACCTCTCGGTCTTAAGGAAGGTGTCTAACCGATGTACTTAATCCAATAAATCATGCAACAGAACCCTACGGTGGTACCTACCGCAAACAAACCCTAAACACAAAGTCTAGAATCAAACAATGCACCGATCAATCAATACGAAAATAATCAATCAACACACGGGGTTTATGCAATAAATTGATATAATTTCCAGCCACTAAACACAACCTATTTCATGTCTAAATCAAACTTTACAATAGCAATTCAAGTCTATCAATCAAACAATCCATAAAACCTATCAAACACTAACAATAATCATCATTCCTAGGTAGAACTAACAAGATTAGCCTAGCATATTAATTGGACAGCCATGAACATTGAATAAAACCATTAATAAACTCATACCAATCATCTTAACAATTTTCCAACAATCAATAATAATCATAAAAACTTCAATCTCTAACACAATTGCAAAACAAATTAACAATTAAGCAAGAAACTAAAAGTGTATGAACAATGAAAAAGATGTAAGGATATGGATGTTTCCGAGGCTGCTCCTTGCTGTAAAATCTGATAATAATCGATCCCGAGGCTTGTTTCTTGTTTGTTCTTCCTTCCCTAGCCGCCACACGATCAAACCCTAAGCCGAAAAAACCTTTTTTCTTTCCTCCCTTCCTGCTACAGCTGCGATCGCAACTTTTTCTGCCCACTAGGTTTTTTTATTTTTTATATAATATAATATAATATGGTCTTGGGCCTCCATGATGCATACGGGTCGGGCCTTGAGCTTTGTCTTGAACTTGTATGCGTAAAAGGCTCGTAAAATGCTCGAAAAGTCCCGGTTTCTACCTTTCTTTTACCCAAAACCTACAAGATTAATAAATGTACGTAAAACCTATCTAAAACGAGTTAAAACATATAAAATATAATATATTATGTAGATAAAAGGTGCGGAAAATACGAGTGTTTTACAACACATCAAATATCCCCACACTTAAGACTTTTTCGTCCCTGAAAAAGAATACTACACAGGATCATATCCAAGTTCAACCGACAACTCTTGGCTTTATTTATTTATTTATTATTATTAATATATTTTTTCTTTTTAAAGTATTAGAACAAGTGACCCGTTACCCCAAATATCTCTTCCAACTTTCACCTAATAAGCTAGATCAGGTCGATTGCCGGTATTGCTGTCCATTTTAAACCCATGCCCCTAATACTTACCGAGGCAAATAAGGCGTGACAATTCTATTAATTTGTATGACTAAGTGGAACCTACACCTAAAAGCCCTGCTGCCACTTCACCAATTCCATTATGGTTTTACCGGGCCGAGCCATCCCAACTTGACTTAAACCTTTTGTCACATGATTTAACATTTCGACTCATATACAAACTATAAACTCTAGCTCTCTTTCAAGTGCACGCAATTACAAATGCATTCTTTCTTTTATTTTATTTGTTTTGGCTTTTTGCAATTTTTTTTTTAACAATCATATTACATGGCTTTGCATGAACAGAAACAAATACAAAAGATAAAACAACTAATATATACAGACGATCATGTGACTCGAGGCTTGAGTATGACCCGGCTTTACATTCCAGTCCTGTCACGAACTTAGTTAAACAAACAAAACCCTTAAGATGTTTACCACTATAGTCAGGCCATTTAAGAGGTTCAATTAGGTCAACAACCAAACCGCCCTTTCATTCTCAAAGGCTGAGCCTACCGACACACGATTACTGAGTCTAAACCGTTCGGTTACCATACATTACGTGCGGGTTTAATGGGTGCTATTCTTATTTATTATATATATATATTTTTTTGAAAACACCAAGAATTTATAAAGTAACCACTACTCAGTAATAATATCATCTCCTATTTAATGTAGAGAAAACAAATTTCAAGGGACTATTTTTTCAAAATTTTTCAAATTTTTATTTTTTTATTTTTTTTATTAAATTTTTTTTATTTTTTTTTCAAAAATTTTCCTACAACTAAGTAAAATAAACCCCATCCCCACACTTAAAACGAAATCGTCCTCGATGAGTACAAGGAAAAGAAATAAAATAAAACAGAAAATAAAAATAAAATATATAAGACTAAAACAAAGAACGGGTTACTCCCCTGGTTTTTGTGCAGAATCTTCAACAGCTGAGTAGTATCCAAACGACCGTATAGCATTTCATTCGCGACCGCAAACTCGGGAGAACCTGTTCCAAAACGCCACCATAGCTACTATGCGCATAATGTAACCTGCAAAACTCAAACTCGCTCGCATGTAGCGGCGTACAATACGGAAAACAAAAACATAAAGAAATAAACATATTTTTGTGTTTTGGTTTTTATAATATTTTATTTTTTTACTTTTTTATTATTTTTTTCAATGAAACACCCCTTAAATCGACTGACTCGAATGGAGATTGAGTACGAGCGGTTTCATCTTGGAACATCCTAAAATACACAAAACAAATAAAATAGATAGTACACACAAATACAGAAATACAAACTCTACAACTCGGGCAGGCTCCCGAGTGATGCATCCACACGTCTACATCTCGGAGAGTGGGTCAAGGTAGAATACCTCGACCATCTGATCAGTCATCGGCTCGCTAGTGTAGTGCATTAGTCCATCACCGTTCACCATAAATGTCCCGCATTTATCCTTTATCTGAACAGTGCCATCCGGTAAAACCTGAGTAATCATAAACGGACCTGACCAACGGGATCTCAACTTTCCCGAGAATAGCCTCAACCAGGAATTATACCATAAGACCATATCCCCACACTTAAACTGCTCAATACCCTCTAACGTACGATCCTGCAGTTCCTTCACCTGCTGCTTATAACCATCTGACTGCGAATAAGTACGGTCCCGTAACTCCTCCAACTCAAACAACTGATGAACACGATGATCTCCGGTAGATAACACAGAATCAAATGAAGACGACTCAATATCAGCATCAGGGGGTGTTCAGTCAAGGCGACCATCTCAACCTCCGGGGTCTCCCTATCTAGGATATGTGTGTCTTAGCCGGGGCCTCCACCGGGGTCACTGGAAAACTCCCCCACATGAGTCATGATCGTATCAATGAAGCATAGGGAGTCATCAGTCGATTTTGGATGCTTAGGTGACTGTCGAACGTCAAACGTGACGTTCTCATCCCCGACTCAAAGGATCAGTTTGCCATCGCGAACATCTATCAACGCATGTACGGTGGCCAGAAAAGGTCTACCCAAAATGAGTGGAACATTATCATCCTCATTCATATCAAGAATAACGAAGTCCACCGGAAAAATGAACTTACCAACGCGAATGAGCATGATCTCAACAATCCCACGCGGATACTTCACGGAACGATCAGCAAGCTGGATACTCATCCTGGTAGGCCTCGGTTCGCCTAAACCCAGCTTGCGATACACAGAATACGGCATGAGATTGATACTGGCACCAAGATCAGCCAGCGCATGAACCACTGTATCATCACTCAAGGTGCAGGGAATTGTGAAACTCCCTGGATCGGCTCTCTTCTCTGGTAACTTTCTCTGTAAGATAGCAGAACAATTAGCACTCAAAGGGGTGGAAGCGGCCTGGAGAATATCCTTAAGGAACTTCGTGTGTTTAGGCATCTGAGTGAGTGCCTCAAGGAATGGGATATTGAGGTAAAGATGCTTCAAAAGATCAAGGAATTTGGAGTTCTGCTCCTCATCTCTATCTCTACGGACTTTCCCGGGGTATGGCAATCGGGGTTTGCAAACTCTCGGTGACTCGCTCGGTGACTGCTGTTTCTCGGCCTGTGCTGAACTCCCTGGGCTGCTCCTCTGATGCACCTGGGCCGGCGGAGACTCCATTTGAATCTCCTCATCCACCTGCTCCTCTCCATCGACTGCAGGCTCCTCGACAACTCCTCTTCTAGATCTCTGCTGGATCACGGGCTCATCTCGTGCCCCTGCACCGCTCCTCATTGTCACAGCCTTCACGAATCCTCTCGGGTTCTGCTCGGTATTACTCGGTACGTACCCTGCGGCCTCTCATTTAATCGACTGGCTATCTCCCCCATCTGCCGCTCGAGATTATGAATTAACACTGCCTGATTCCTCATGAACTGCTCGTTCTCTCGAAATTTCTCCTGCGTCTCCTTGTGTCGGGAATCCTCACGTGTCATGAGCTGTGACAACATTTGTGTCTGCTGCGCCATCATCTCCTCCAAAGTGGGCATCTTCTCCCCACTGCTCGCTTCCTCACCGGCATCCTGAAATAAACTCTGGCGTTGCTGAAAACCGGACTGGCTGCCGCTCCTCCAGTTGGAGTTCTGATTGCCTCTCCATCCCGAATTATAAGAATTGGAAGAATTTGGATTTTGGTTTGGATTTCCTATGAAGTCTACGGCCTCCTCCTACGAACTGACTGGGCACTGAACGGTATCATGCCCCCCTTTGCAGATCTCACACAACTTGCTCTTCGTCTGCATATCCTTCACCATCTTCGCCAACGCCTCGACCTGTGCCGTCAGTGCGGTGGTCGTGTCCACCGAATGCATGCCTCGCGAGATGGAATCGACGGTCTTACCTCCTCTGGTGGATGGTCTCTGGTATCCACTCATAGCTAGCCCGTTAAATAAGGCGATACACTCATCAGGGTCCTTAGTCGTTAACAGATTTCCTCCCACCGCCGTGTCGAGCATACTCTGCGTCGCGTACGTCACTCCATTATAGAACTTTTCGACGACCGCCCAATCTTGCAAGCCGTGGTTCGGGCACAACGCTAATAGATTCTTGAATCGCTCCCAGGTCTCGTAAAAACTCTCTGTGTCCTCCATCTGGAAAGAATGTATCTGGTTACGCAAACGAGCGGCCTTAGCCGGAGGATCGTATTTTTCAAGAAATTGGGTCTGCATGGCAGCCCAAGTAGCTATAGAGCCCTGTGGGAGGGACTCGAGCCACAGACTCGCTTGATCAGCGAGAGAAAATGGAAAGACGCGGAGCTTAACGGCATCTTCGGAAACGCCCGCAAGATGGAAAGTGCCGCAAATACGCACGATGCGAGTGAGATGAGAGTGCGGGTTCTCATGAAGCAACCCGCGAAACTGAGCAGAATGAGCAATGGTATTTAGAATGTCTGATGGGATTTGCCAGTTCCTCGCAACTCCAATGGCGGGTGGTGCGGTGCTGGATCTCGCGCCAGCATTGGCCGGTCGAGCCCGGTCCGCAACTGTCCTCCTCGGTGGTGGAAGGTCGCCCATGATCCTATCCCTATCGTCGGGGTCAACGGATGAAGAAGTGGATGAGGGTGAAACGGGACGATGTCTCTCACGAAACTCTCTCTCTGGCTCGGGAAATGCTTCCGTGTCGGGTGGTCCACGAGATCGAGTCTGTCGCATAAAAACTATAATAAGAAATAAGATTATCTAAACTATTCTAACAAATAAGCAAAATAAAACAAAAATAATTACAAGTAGCACAAAAGGTAAGTCCTAACTCGGATTGCTCTCAAAACGCCTAAAACCGTGTCCCCGGCAATGGCGCCAAAAACTTGATGTGTGTCTAATAACCCTATAAATATGACCCTCACAACTAAGCTTTAATATTAAAACAAAAATCCTAAAACCACACACAACCGACAAGTGTACCGATCACAAGTATTATAGACTTAGGAAGTCCGAGTATCGAACACGTGGACACGTCAGAACGCTAAAGATCACTAACCCTAGACAAGACCTACCTTAGAATAATAATTATATTGATTTTTGATTTTTAAATACTTAACTGAACTATCTAGACTGACTGACAAAACTTACCAAAAATAGAAAACTTACTGGAAAACTAACTGTGTTAACTTAGGATGGAGAAAAAACGTCTACCTAGGTCTGAATCACATTGTTGGCCTAACAAGCTAACGGATTGAATGACTTCAAGACACCGGTCCCTAAAGATGACACGACTAAGGATCGCTCAGGCTCACTGGATTACCTCTCGGTCTCACTCAATAAGCCTAAACTACTCAAAATCGCCTAAAACGACCAAACCGGGAAATAATTGCCAACGTGTTCTAATGAAGGATCACCTCTCGGTCTCACCAACACTCGACCCTAATGGCAATGAATACTACACAACCAAGGATAGAGGAACAATTCAACTTAAACCAAAATAGATCAACTAGTCGCTCAAAACTCCTAAACCTGACAAGAAACGAACTCGCTCTCGCGCAATCCTTATTCTAGCATGCAAAGGCAATGAGACAACCCTAACTTCCTATCACCTCTCGGTCTCAAGGAAGGTGTCTAACCGATGTACTTAATCCAATAAATCATGCAACAGAACCCTACGGTGGTACCTACCGCAAACAAACCCTAAACACAAAGTCTAGAATCAAACAATGCACCGATCAATCAATACGAAACTAATCAATCAACACACGGGGTTTATGCAATAAATTGATATAATTTCCAGCCACTAAACACAACCTATTTCATGTCTAAATCAAACTTTACAATAGCAATTCAAGTCTATCAATCAAGCAATCCATAAAACCTATCAAACACTAACAATAATCATCATTCCTAGGTAGAACTAACAAGATTAGCCTAGCATATTAATTGGACAGCCATGAACATTGAATAAAACCATTAATAAACTCATACCAATCATCTTAACAATTTTCCAACAATCAATAATAATTATAAAAACTTCAATCTCTAACACAATTGCAAAACAAATTAACAATTAAGCAAGAAACTAAAAGTGTATGAACAATGAAAAAGATGTAAGGATATGGATGTTTCCGGGGCTGCTCCTTGCTGTAAAATCTGATAATAATCGATCCCGAGGCTTGTTTCTTGTTTGTTCTTCCTTCCCTAGCCGCCACACGATCAAACCCTAAGCCGAAAAAACCTTTTTTCTTTCCTCCCTTCCTGCTACAGCTGCGATCGCAGCTTTTTCTGCCCACTAGGGTTTTTTTATTTTTTAGATAATATAATATAATATGGTCTTGGGCCTCCATGATGCATACGGGTCGGGCCTTGAGCTTTGTCTTGAACTTGTATGCGTAAAAGGCTCGTAAAATGCTCGAAAAGTCCTGGTTTCTACCTTTCTTTTACCCAAAACCTACAAGATTAATAAATGTACGTAAAACCTATCTAAAACGAGTTAAAACATATAAAATATAATATATTACGTAGATAAAAGGTGCGGAAAATACGAGTGTTTTACAACACATCAGTTACAAGGTGTGTAACATATATGCTACTATGAAACTTATTTGTTGGTTTGAGAACTTACACGTTAACCAGATCTTTGACCAAGAAAACTTATCCGTTTGACCAAAACATACACACTGTCCAACAGACCCACAAACTTACACATTGACCAAAAACATATCCGTTGACCAAAACTTATCCGTTAACTAGTTTTTTTTAAAATGGATAATTTGAATGCGTTTGTATCTCAACCTTCAAGCTTACTTCAAAACCTTAATCTTGAGAATGATATGGGAACCTCGAACAAACAACCAAAGTTGTTAAGGATGGAAGATTACCCGTCTTGGGCTGATAAGTTCGAGATATATGTTCAAGCGGTGAACTACGGTACGTGGATAATAGTGGAATAGGAGTATATAATCCTAAAACAAGAATGGAACCAACTATAGACTTTCACGGATGTGTATGTTCTAACAGTCTAATAGTTAAAAGACATGGGAAGATTTGTTCGAGCTGCTGAACAGATGTAAAACTAATCTGTAATGGCTTGAACCGTTCAGGTCTTCTTGCAATGTTCTTGATCTTGATGGCAAATTTGGGTCTAAGGCTTTGGAAGGATTTTTTGTTGGATATGCTAGTCCTCTGAGAAGAGTATGTCTACCTAGCATCAACAGGATTGTGTAAGTACAACACGCTGACTGTCAAAGATATGAACTCCAACACAGAAACCGGGTGATGCTTAGATGTTCGACTATGACAACCTCTGGAAATGCTTTAATCTATCAGAGGAGGATATGCATGATGGAGTTGTTTCCATGTTATATTAACAACTATTTGAAGATTAAGGTGGCATTCCTACTTCATCTAGTACCCCATTATTTCATAAAGAACCTCATTTTGAAACTCAAGAACCCATTTTATATGATCCCATTCCTGAAACTACTCCTTTATTTGATGACGGTAGTGAGACTTGTGAAGATGTGATTGAAGATCAGATTCAGTCCGCCACTCCAAGTTATGGTGAGATGAATGTTGAAGAAAATGTGACTAATATTGAATCTGAGGTGATCATATCCACTGATGTAATTCCACAAAATGTGTCATACCATCCAGAGGAAAACATAATTGGCAACTTAAACATTATGCTTTAAACAGGACAGAAAGTCAATCAAAGCGTTAGGTGTTTTATGCTCGAAAGCGTCACCACTACCAAACCGGTTCTCATTCAAATGTTTCATTTCTCAAATAGAACCGAAGACATATAAAGAGGCATTAACCGTAAAAGTTGGGTTAACGCAATGCAAGAAGAATTGCAGCAGTTTGAGAATTGGGTGTTTGGAAGCTTGCCAATGAGGACAAGAAACATATTAACACCAAATGGGTATTCAAATGCAATTGTGATGAAAATGGAATTATCGTTCGAAGCAAAGCTCGGTTGGTCGTTCTTGGATTTAACCAACGGAAGGGAATCGATTACAACGAGGTACATGCACCGGTTGCAAGACTAGAAGCTATTCAAATCTTTCTATCTTTTGCTTCCCGGAACGGTTTTAAAGTTTATCACCTAGATGTTAAGTCTACTTTTCTCATCGGGAGACTGGGTGAAGAAGTCTATATGGGAAAACCACCGGGGTTTGTCGATCCGATACACAAAGACAAAGTGTACTTACTTGATAAAGCTCTATACATACTACATAAAGCCACGAGAGCATGGTATGAAACGCTATCCCAACACCTGTTGGACAATGGCTTTATTCGAGGAGCCATTGACTGTACACTTGTCACCAAAAAAGTAGTTTGCTGTTTGTGCAAGTTTATATGGATGATATCATCTTTGGGTCTACAAATGATGATCTGTGCAAAGAGTCTAAAGCTGCAATGAAAAAGAAATTCGAGATGAGTGCAATGGGGGAAATGAAATTCTTCCTAGGGCTTCAGGTGGAACAGTTACCCGATGGTATCTTCATTCACCAGATGAAGTATGTCAACGACATCCTTGGGAAGTTCAACATGTCTGATTCATAGGCAATCAGCACACCGGTTCCATTGAATCTTGGGATTGGTCCTGGTCCCAATAGGGGGAAGGTTAATCAAACGTTATACTGATCCATGATTGGTTCACTCATGTATTTAACCGATTCAAGGCCAGACAACATGTATGCAACGTGCTTGTGTGCCCAATATCTATCTAACCCGAAAGTCTCGCACTTGATGATCTTTAAGAGAATACTTCGGTACCTAAAGGGATGTCCAGGGGTCGGTCTTTAGTATCCACGTGAGGACGAATTCGTGCTGAGAGCTTTTCCGGATTTAGATTATGGTAGCTGTAAGCCGAATGCCAAGTATACAACTACTAGATGTTAATTCTTCTGCAGTAGGTTCGCCACATGGAAATGCAAAAAGCAAATCACCGTGTCTCTGTCTACTTTTGAAGCCGAGTATATAGCTGCTTCTTGTTGCTATTCTTAGGTTCTTTGGATACAACAACAGATGCGCGATTACGGTTTGAATTTTATGACCACTCCTATTTTTGTATATAACTTTGTTGCCATATCTATCACTAAATATCTGGTAAATACTCTAAACTAAACATACCGAAATACGGTATCACTTCATCTGCGATTGTTACGAGAAGAAGTTGATTACCATAGACAATATTCACACCAATGAACAAAAAGCCGATATTTTTACTAAAGCTTTTGATAAAAATAGATTTCAATATTTACTAAAGCTTAACGGTATTAAGAAAATGGGCGATGGGAATGAGAGTGATCCCGAGATTATCAGTTCTGACCTCTAGTAAACGTTTCATCAGAGTTAAACTTTGTTTTCGTAAATATTTTTTCAAAATTCTTTTTGTAGAAAATCCAAAAATATGTTTTTGATTTTAGGGTGTGAGAAAGGTTTGGGAAAAACCAAAAAAATTATAAATTTGAATAATCCAAAATGATAAAATGACAAAAACATTAAAAATGCTCCTCAATATGAGTTTTTGAAGAAAAAAGGGAAGAGGATGGTACATTGATCATATGTTCCAAAGTTTGGTAAAAACTAAACAAAAAGGTTAAGTGCCTAAATATATCAGTGTGTTGGTAGGCCTTTAAAAAAACAAGTAAGAAAAAGTAAGTGATATAAACTTAAAACCAGCCGAATCAAATAGATAACATCGTGAAGCTTAGTTAATATTTGTTTTAAGAATCAGAAAGTCTAAAAGATTGTTGTGTGTGTATGCGGTCGTTTTGCAAAGAAATTCAACTTATTTTTCAGTTTATTTTGTGAAGAAATTCAACTTACTTTTTTCTTTATTTTTGCTTAAGTCTTAGATCCTCTCTATGTGTAGTAATACCGATCTGATGGTTAAGACCTAAGTAATCTGCTTTATTTTCTTGGTGTTTCGTATAAAGCTTTGGACTTTCTCAGCACAATAATACGATTTTATCTGACTTGATTGTTAAAGCTTTATACATCTTTAACTTATTTTATCTTTATATTCTTAAATTGGAATCTTATCTGTGTGTAGAAATACCAATCTTAAGAAAAATTTAATCTTTCTCAGTTATTTTGATTTGTTATTTTTGCATGAGTCACAGCTAATCAATTTAAGAAAATATTGAAAAGTATACATGGGAAAAACTCACTATATGAGATATATAAATTACGTCTGATAGGTGGGGGTCCACATATAATTCGTGCTTCATTGAACCAATTAAATCATATCACATAAATTTCAGAAATATTTGTTGGAAGATTTAGGTGGACAACAATAACAATGACTGACTTAACATCGGTCATAATAAAGCTGAAAATAAAACCGTGACGGAAGGGAAATTTGGTCAATATGATTCCATGCTCAAACTCACAAAAATATGTAATTGTTTATATGTTTGGAAATAGGTTGATGTTCATTTGTTTACTATATTTACAGCTTTTCTTTAAAACCAAATAGATATTATTTTTTGAAAGATTTTCTTTGCAATTAGTTGTAAAAAATTCTAAAATAAAAAAAATACCAAATATATTTTTCTCAAAGTCTTTGATAAACATTTTCAAAAGGACAAGCGGACGACCAAGGGGTTTCCACTAATAAGATTCCTAGGCTTTTGGGATAGGAAAATTATATCAAGTGGAAGGTATTGTTTGAAGAGGCCATAAACTACAATGACACAGAACTATAGGCTTCAATCAAAGAAGGTCTATATGTTCCCACTACTGCACCAAACAACAACCAAGCAGTTGAAAGATAGATAAAGAAGGGAGACGATAAATCATTGTCTATGCTCAAGTTGGTTTATCTTGGGAAATCCTTACAAGTGTCAACAACCATAAAACTACCAAACAAATGTATGATGCCATGGTGGAGATATTTGAAGAATTACTGAATTGAAAGACATCAAGAAGGAAAGGCTCAAACAACAACTTGACAAATTTAAATTCAAGGAAGGGGAAAGGGTAAAGCTGTCTTGCAGAGGTTCATAACCATTTTCAATGAGATAAGAACACTGACTTACAAATCACAGACTTTGATTTGAACAAAAAGTTATTATCATCCTTATCTAGAGAATGGTACACTGCAAGCAAATTCATTAAAGAGAAAGCCAACTTTCCAAATTTTAAGTTAGATGATGTCATATCATTTCTTCAAGCTGCATAGCATGAGATGATTGAGAACCACATGATCGAGGAACAGAGGCCTAGTTTTCTTGTAGCTAATGCTTTGATTGCTCCCATGAGTAATCTGTCAACTAGACCTCAACAACAACTTCTAATCTTTGAAACCTACACACTTCAATTAAGAATCTCCAAGAGTTTACCCTGTTATTCCTGCTACTGGATGTCAATCTGGTCAATCCATTTTTAATGTGCAAATGTTGGAAGATAGTAATGCTGCATCAAGTGCAAGTGGCCAAGCTCCTTATGTGCCTTCAAATGCCAGCAAAACAATGAATATCAAGCCCTTTTTTCTACGTTCACTAAACTTATAATGCTTTTGTTGCCAAGAACCATACTCATACAAGTTTTGTCCAAAAGGACTTGGAACAAATAGATGCATATGACTTGGAAGGCATGGATTTTAAATGGCAGGCAGCCATGCTAGCATTGAGAAGCAAAAGGTTGTATAACTGAACTAGAAGATCATCTTTCATTGGACCAAATGACAGGATTGGATTTGACAAATCCGAAGCAGTCTGTTATAACTGTCAACAACCTGGTCACATTGCTAGAGAATGTAATTTGCCATGACACTTTACAAACCAAGCAAATCAGAACCAGCATTACCAAAACCAACAATACCACAACCAACAAAGAAATGTGTATTCAAACCAACACAAATATCCTCAACAAAGACAATTTCAAGGAAATCATCGCCAAAACCAACAGATGATCCCTCAACAACCACCAAGAAACAACAACCCAATTCAAGCTCCTGTAAATCATTATAGAGGAAAGCAAGGTGCAAACAATGAAGTTAGAGACCAAGGTAATGTGGTTGTTGCATTGAAGCCACATGATGAAATCTTTTATTGGAGCAACCGTTCTAATGAGATATAGAAAGTCAATATAGCTTACATGGCTAAAATCAATGAACAAGGAGAAGCCTCAAGTTCTCAGGTACCTACTGACTACTCTGTTTCGGATTTATTACTCATTATTGATGATTTGAGAAAGGAGATAGGGAAATGCCATAGTGAAAATAATAAGAAGGATAGTATTATCAATGTGTATGATATGAGTGAGAAAACTTATGAGAATCAAATCAAGAGTCTTGAAGTAGACTGTATTGAAAGTTACAACACTCAGACTAGACTTAACGTTGAGATAGAGGGACTAAAGAAAATGTATGTTGATGAGAAGCTGAAAAGCAGTCAATTGCAAATTGAAGTTAATTTCTTGAAGAATTTAGTCTCCACTGGTAACATCATTGGGAAAATTGAGAATTTTAAGCCAGAAGATAAGTACAAAATAGTTCCACCGCCATTTTGTGATAATTATTCTTTGAAAGTAGACAAAGAGAATAGAGAAGCATATTTGAATCAATTCAGGTTAACTTTCAGTGACATAAAGGAATTTATTGAAACTTATGAGAAGGTAATAGTCAATGAAGAAGGTGAGTATGTGGTAGCTGAAACCAATCCAAGTGAATGTCAATCCGTTAATCAACAAGAAAACTCACTTTCTAACAAAGAAAGTGAATCAAATGACTTAATGATAGGCATGCCATGCAGCCAAAGCAACAAAAGTTCAAGTTGCTACTGTAGTTAAAATGATGTGAAGAATGAAAAGAACAACAAAGAAAGCTCAACAAGGAAGATGCCATAATTGCCAAAGATTGCACCAAAGATGAAGAAGTATTTAATCTTTGTGGTGAATCTAAAAATCAGTAGGAGGAAGAAAATTCAAGCATTTCCAAGAGCCCAAAGATGAAGGAGAAGTTTCAAGACAAAAAGGGTGAAGAAGGTGAGTTTCCCCATAACAACAAAAGAACTGAAGATTGTTGAACATTTTTCACCTATCTACGCAGTGCTTTCTAACCATGAACTCTTTGGCATTGTGAAATTGAATATATTCCAAGAAAAAAGCCAAGTCCTACCAAAGAAGAAAGGTCAGCATGCCCTCATCAAAGACTACCAGGAACATTTTTGAGAAAGCAAAAGAAGAACTAATTATGATGCTTGTGGACCAATCCGCATGGACTATGATAAGTCTACCTTTGCATATAAGTCATTGGGACCTTTGGTTTTAGTAGTTGCCACATATGCCTTAGTCGATTCATAGTGTTTGTAGTTTTGATTGCTTGACTTTCCAACCCATTTTCGCTTATCGCCTAACCTTTTATCATCAGTTTCCTTTTCTCATTAGCCTCTTTCTAATCACTAGAGTATTTCTTAATCAATGTACCCATCCTGACTGCCTCATCGGTCAAAGTTTGAGCCAGAGCCACTGCACTTTTAAAGGTGGCCGGCTTTGAGGAAGTAACCAAACTCCTAATTTGAGGAACTAGACCTCAGATATACCTTTCAATCCGTTTATACTTAGGATTCACCATTTGAGGTATCAACCTTGCTAATTCTTGGAATCGAGTAATGTAAGCAGTAACATCGGAGCTAGTCATTGTAATATTCAACAAATCGGTTTCAATCTTTTGGAGTTCATTTCAAGGGCAAAACTCCTCTTGCATCATCGCTCTTAATTCTTCCCATGTCAATTGATGTGCAGCTTCCATACCCAAAGTCTGAACTTATGAGTTCCACCAAGTTAGTGCCTCGTCCTCTAGGGTGCAGGTGGCATATCTCACTATAAAATTCGCAGCACAAATCATATGTTGAGCACAGATTCCATCTTTTTAATCCAACGAATTATTCCAGTTGCACCTTCATCGGTCAAAGTTTGAGCCAAAACCACTGCACTTTTAAAGGTGGCTGGCTTTGAGGAAGTAACCAAACTCCTAATTTGAGGCAGATATACCTTTCGATCCTTTTATACTCATGAGTCACCATAAGAGGTACCAACCTTGCCAATTCTTTGAATCGAGTAGTATAAGCAGTTACATCGGAGCCAGTCATTGTAATATTCCACAAATCGGTTTCAATATTTTGAAATTCATTTTGAGGGCAAAACTCCTCTAGCATCATCGCTCTTAATTCTTCCCATGTCAACTGATGTGCAGCTTCCATACCCAAAGTTTGAACTTGTGAGTTCCACCAAGTTAGTACCTCATCCTCTAGGGTACACGTGGCATATCTCACCATAAAATTTGCAGAACAATTACATATGTTGAGCATGTTGAGTCGAATATTTGCAAAAGAAGATTGGAATCTTCTCAACCTCCTAAAAGAATGGGCTAAGTATGGACTACGAGCAAGCTTAGAGCATCGAGCATGGTTTTACTACCTCGAGCATGGTGTCGCATGAAGATGTGACTTACTTCAGTAAATTCTTTTAAGTGTTGAAGCTTTGAGCAAGCTACACTTCTTTAATCAAGAATGTTCTTCATCAAGTACAGATTGCCAATCGAGCAAACAACTTGATCTATCCAGCTTAAACCAAGTGTTCCGAGCACACTGGTGGGTCGAGCATGGACGCAATAGAGAAAGATATCAAATGCTCTAAGTGTAAACTTCGAGCATGGTTCAGTTTTGAGCAAGCTTTGCATCCGAGTATGCTGAAGATTGTTCCAATAAGTCACTAAGGCAGGATTGATGATATCTAGAAGAACAAAGCTTGCTTGAGGGACTCACTCGAGCAAAGAAAAGATTACTCAAGAAGATTGAAGTGTACTAGAGGAGACTATTTCTATCAGAAAATATTCAAAGTAAAGTCTGCTCGAAGACTTGCATCGAGCATGCTGTGCATACCAAGTCTTCTCGACCAAAGACTTATCATATTCAAAGACTTGTTTAAACGTGCATGCTAGGTTGTCAGGATCTATAAATAGAATGCTAGGTTGTCATTTAATGAGAGGTATTAGACGGTTCTTTTGCTGAATACGAGGAAACACACCTGAGAGAATATTCTCTTATCTCCTCGTACAGCCGCCGCCGTCATGAAACCTTAGACATTCATTTCACTGTTACATTGAAACGATATATTAATAATAGTGAATATTAGTCTATTATATTCTTATTGATTATCATTTATTACACAAACCTTGAATCCCAAAGGCTTGGATATTCTGATTCCGCCGAAATATTCAAGTGGCCTTGAGTTAATAGATCTGGTGTGTTCTTGTCAACTTTGTAAGGTTTTACACCAGGTCAGGTCCTGACAAGTGGTATCAGAGCTTTGTAAGCTCCTGAAGGCCACAGTATTGAAGGGTTTGTGTTAAAGCTTGAAGCTTGAAAGGGTTTTCGTGTGTCAAAGTCCAGATCTAAAGAAATGGATGACCAAGATGTGTCTACGAACAATATTCCAAGTTTGCTCGGTTAAGAAAA
Organism: Bidens hawaiensis; assembly: GCF_021521415.1. NCBI lineage: Eukaryota > Viridiplantae > Streptophyta > Magnoliopsida > Asterales > Asteraceae > Bidens > Bidens hawaiensis. Next base: position 118,623 of record NW_027498465.1, on the reverse strand, counting down.
CTATATTAAATGGAAAGTGCTGTTCGAGGCTGCTGTAAACTACAACGACACAGAACTCTAGTGTTCTATCAAGGATGGACCCATATTCCCTATGAAGCATCCGGAAACAATGCAACCATAGAAAGACAAATGAAAAGTAGAGACGACAAAGCATTGTCAATGTTGAAACTAGGTCTTTCGTGGGAAATCTTGACCAGTGTAAATCGTCACACCAAAGCCAGGGACATGTATTATGCTGTTATGGAGATGTTTGAAGGAAATGTTGAGCTGAGAGATATAAAGAAAGACAGATTGAAGCAACAGCTAGACAGGTTCAAGTTTAAAGAGGGAAAGAGACTAAAATCAGTACTACAAAGATTTATGAACATTGTTAATGAAATCAGAACAACTGATATGCAAATCTATGACTTTGAGCTGAACAAGAAACTGCTTTCTTCTTTGTCTGGTGAATGGTATACAACAAGTAAATTTATAAAAGAGAAAGCTAGCTTTCCCAACTTCAAGTCAGATGATGTGATTTCCTTTCTACAAGCTGCTGAGCATGAAATGATTGAGAACAATATGCTGAAAGAAGATAAGCCAAGTTTTGCAGTGATAAATGCACTAGTGGCTCCTATGAGCAAGGTAACAACAAGAGCTCAGTAACCAATCATTGAAGAATCCTCAGACACAAGCTCACTGAATGGAGAAAATCAACGGAGATTCAATATTCAAATGATTGAAGATGACAATGTCTCAACAGCAAGTGGATATCCTCCATATGTTCACAATTCAGGCCAAGGGACTGATATCAGGCACTGTTTTCCATGTTCACAGACTCTTATAATGCCTTTGTTTCAAAGAACCTGATACACACTAGTGTTGTACAATAAGATCTTCAACAAATTGATGCAGATGACTTGGAAGATATGAATCTCAAATGACAAGCTGCCATGTTGGATGTCAGAATCAAGAGGCTATACAACAGGACAGGAAGATCAAGCTTCTCTAGACTTAATGAAAGAATAGGATTTGACAAGTCAAAGGCTATCTGCTACAATTGCTAACAGCCAGGGCACTTTGCAAGGGAATGTAATCAACCCAAGCCAGTTGGAAACCAAATGAATCAGAATCAGTTTTATCATAACCAATTTCAAAATCAAGGTTATCAACAGAGAAATCAACCTATTAACCATAATCCCTATCAACATCAGAAGAGGCCCCACCAACAACAGGTTCAACCTCAGCAAAAAAACAATCAACTACATATACAGGGGAACTAGAACAGGGGAACTGCTAATGCTGTAAAACCAGAACAGAGACCAAGGGAATGTTGCAGTCACAATGGTGCCTCAGGATGGTGATTACGACTAGAGTAATCATGCAGCCGAGATTGAAAAGGAAAATGTGGCATACATGGCAAAGGTGCATGAAACTGTAGAATCCTCAAACTCACAGGTAACCACCGAACTTTCTATTCCTGACCTTCCAACTGTCATTGACATTCTTAACAGAGAGGTTGGGAACTGGAAGAGTGAATGTGGAAGAAAGGAAGCAATGTTAAATGTGTATGGATCAAGTGAGGTAACATATAAAAGTTAAATAAAGAGTTTGGAGGAAGAGTATATGCATGCTTATCTAACTCAGTCAAGGCTGAATGTTGGGATTGAAGGATTAAAAACAATGTATACAGAAGAAAAACTGAAGAACACAGAGCTTCAAATACAAGTGGACTTTCTCAAGAACCTCGTGTCTACAGGTAACATTGTAGGACACAATGAGAAGATGAATCCAGAAGATAGGTTCAAGAAAGTTCCACCACCATTTTGTGACAAGTATCCACTCAAAGTTGACATAGAACAAAGAGAGGAATACTTGAAACAATTCAAGAGTGTTTTTGAAGATAAAAGGGAGTTTGTGGAGATTCATAATGACATGACAGTTAATGAAGATGGTGAGTTGACGTAGGCTGTCGCGGTCTACTCAAAAACAATTAATTAAAGACTTAAATACATATAAATAGTACAGGTAACTAAGGTCATCTCCACAGGGACTCAAGGACAGTGCAAGTTTATTTAATTTATAACTAATTATTTAATCTAAGCGGACAGACGATGTCAAGCGGTTTTTAGAAAAAGATTTAATTAAAACTAATGATTACTTAAAATGATTTGTAAACAATATTAATTAAAAGTATTCATTCTAGGTTTGGGTCATGTGTTCCATACGTTAATCACAGATTCCCTCGTCTTTGGTGTTATAATAATAGCTAGTCCTATGGTTTAATTTATGATGACAAACGATACCCTAACCGAATTATTGACACAAATGAACCCGGACTCCACAATTGTCAAATCTATGTCTAGGACAACTAACTCAATGATAAGGTTTGATGATTTTAGTTCAATGAAACAAGAGCTTAAACCCTAAATGTTGATGAACAACCAAACAAGCGGTACACAAATCAATAATCGCAAACACAAACTTTAATCAACCAAATAACTAATTAAGCAAGACAAATTCATATAAAATCAATCAAGTTATATTCATTAAGCATAAGAATCTGATCATAACAGTATTTGACACAAAACCTTAGCCTAGAACGAACACACATGATTAGCCGGACATCGACATAATCGTTAAAGTACTTATCTTGATGAACAAACGATCAATGATGGAACTGGAAGCTTCGGGATGGCTAAAAGTCGCCCTAGAACACCTCTTCTGCCTTTGGAAGTCGATATTAGCCGAATGGGGAGTTTAAGAGGTTTATATAAGGCAAACCTAAATTTTTGGCCGACTTGAGCATCTTAGCGCATCGCGAAGATGATCAGCATGCTTCTTCGCGTGTCGTGAAGGACAAAATAGTCGCGGCCAGATTTCTGCAACTTCGCATATCGCGAAGTTGCCCTTCTTTGCATCTTCGCATATCATGAAGATGTAAAACTTCAGATATTTTATTTTTCTTTTCTTGACTGCCTCGTGATACGTGCACGTCCAATCTCTCACTTCTCGATCTTCATTCCAAGCCCGTAAATATACTCATTAACCTCCAAAGCTTCCAATGTCCTCAAAACACATAACAACTCTTGAAGTACCAATATTCATTCGATTATTTAACTAAAATTAACTAATTAATATATAAAATAAACTAACTTTTACCCAATCATCACATCCCCATACTTATCCTTTTTCGTTCCAAAAAAGATTTTGCAATGGAATCAGAGTCAGAAATCATTTTCAAAATACTTCATAAATTATTTTAATTAAGCACCAAGAAAACAAAAAACCACGATTGCGACCCACGCCTTAATATGTCACACCCCGACTAGCACAATGCGGAAGCGTAAAACGGGAATGTAACAGACACCTCTGGTATCAACACATTGTTTAAAAAGAAACATTACAAACTAATTTACAATATATTACAACTCATTGTTCTATCATTGTTTTACAATCTAGGTGATACAAACAAAACTGGTTTGTTAACTAAACGTTCTTACTACTACACCCTTGCCTCTATTCACATAGCATCAACCACACACTTCAGGCAAGTAACAGATCACCAAATTACTCCGATTTAGGTACACCTGTAAAGCAGTTTAAAACGGGTCAACTACTAGAGTTGGTGAGTTTCACGAGTTTCAAAAAATCAGTAATAAGTATTCACAAGTCAACACTTGTAATCATGAAATAAGTATGTATGTATGTAAATGATGTATGTGATGTAATTATGCTAAGTTACAGTGAAGTCTGGACTGTTCATGCTGTGTGCCTCCATTTCCCACTCTCAATCAACCACCGTGGCCCCTTTCCGCCCATAACATGCACCGGTAGCTATGCCTAACACTACATAGCTGGTTCGTAAAAATAAAATATGGACATGTGCAAACGGGATAATGTCTCAGCTACCGTGCTGGCCCCACCTGGGTTTGTCAAACCAATAGTACTATTCACAACCCACCGGCTCGAAGTTAATCAATGTGTTAGTGGGGACTTTCGTGTGTTAGCACTTAGATAATTCACATCATCACATGTTTCAGATAAGTATATAGATATAATCAAACATGCTTTTCACCCCAAAAGTTCGTAAAACAGTTTAAAAGTGGGGTCATGAAACTCACGGTTTAGTAGATATTCAGTACTGTATCAGCTCGTGGTTTGTTCAGTCCGCTTATCAGTAGTTCCTATAATCAATATTATAATAATGTTAATATTTTAATATTATTATAATCTCAATACTAAACTGGGCTATGTAACTAATCTGGGTGTAGCTGGAACGCCCATAAAGTGGCAATAGGCTTAGGTTGTGATGTTGTTCAATGTCTAATACTTAAAACCGAACTTGGCTCAGATTCCCGTTTTCCCAGCTGGGCCAAGTTGCTCGTTTACGCGTTAAGAAAACAGTTATGGGAAAATAAGCTTGGGTAAATGTATTGATTAATAAAATGATTAAGTTATAAAGAAGGATCACCTATTTGGGTCCCGGATTAGCCACGGGGCCCGTTTCCGTTTCTTCAGTTTGATTTAAGAAGAAACATGCACAATCCATCCGGACTGTCCAGGTTCTTCATAGAAAAGTTCGTTTTTACTTAATTAATCCAAAAATATGATTTTTGATCACTCTTGGTGTTTTGATATTCCCGCAGGTTCGCTAGTCGCGAACTTGCCGGTTTTTATAAAAATTGAATTTGTTTAATATTCAAATTAGCATAACTAATTAACCGTTAATCATTAAATTATGAAAATTTAACCACTTATCAATTAAAATATGTAGATTTTTATAAAAACATTTCTGGAATTTATTTACTGATTTATTAATTTATAAAAATTCATTTTATCAGTTATATTTCGCCTGAAAATCATCCGTTTACCCCAAACAATTTCCAAAAATTCCAGAAAAATTCCTGAATGCTCAAATCATGTCCTAAACCAACTTGTATCAATTCCATAATGTAAAAAGTTCGTGCAATATTCTTTTGAGCCCAAATTCGGCTGTAAAAACTCACACGAACGCAAATAAACAAAACACCTTTAAACCTCTACAAATGATTCCAAAATTCATATGTGATCAAAATACATCAAATATGAGTTCCCAGAAAAAATTCATAATTTTTGAAGTATTTTAGCTATTTTTCCCAAATAAACGTCCTAATTCGGTAATAAATTCGCCAAATATTATCGGATGGTCGAAAAATTAGCAAATTTGAACAGGGACTCATTGACATGGTCCCTGATGTCCCTGAAAAATTTCAAGTCCTAAAAATATGCACATCACAACCTTAACCTAAATAGCTCGTAAGTGAGTGTTTCGGCATTACCTTAGCGGGTTTGGCTCGTTTCTGACTTTTTAATCAAGTTTTCAGGTTCTTATGCTTCTAAGCAAGCTAGCTATAAGTCCTATATCACAAACCAAGAAATTTTTCATCAACATAACAGCCCGTAACTTAGGTTTTCGGCTAGTGCACAATAACGAACTTTTGAACCGTAAAAGCGCCGTTTCAACCCTTTAATCCGTGTTTATGGCCAAAAAAAACTATCAAAACAGGTTCCTTACCGTGTTTATGATCAAAACATGTTTATGGACAATTTTTAGGATTTTTTACACGGTTAGGAATGATTTTTAGTAACCAAGACATGTTTTTATGGTATTAAACAATTTTAAACAAATACAAAGGCTACTTATTTAAGCTCCTTACCTTAGGGTTTGAAGGTTTTCTGGATACTCAGGTTTAGAGCTGCTTAGACCTCAATTTTTATCAACTGAAATGAATGAACAAGCTTCCAAAATAAGTTTTATAAAAGAATGGGGGTGGGGGTGGGCTGCGGCCGGGATTCCTTATGGGCCTCCTTTGGGCTGTTTTGGCCCAATAATCTGGTTTCTCAAGCCCAAATACGAAAAGCCCGGTCCAAATTTAGTCCGGGTTCGGTTTTTGGCGCGAAAAACTTAACGGGTGCGTTAAGCAGCGCGAAAACAAGTGTTTTTCGGCTAGTTTTGTGTAAAATTATAAAAACATACTATATGTTTGTAAAAATCAAAAATATTTCCACGGATTGCTTAAAACATTTCAACTAAGTGTTTGGTAAGCCTTTTTCGGCTTAACGGATGATACAATGCTTGGTTTGTAACTATCTTTCGCGTTTAAATCTATAGCGGGTAGTTAAACGAGCATGTTTTCGTTTAACTTGTTTGCTATCAAACTAATACCATATTTCTAATATTTTAGCTTGTATAGATCGTATATCACTTATAGATGGCCCCCCGAGATATCTGGGTCATAACCCGACCCGTTCGGTTAATCGTTCGTTTGTTACGCAAAAGGCGTTTATTTGCTTAATCGGTAAATACATACTGAGGTGTACCTTGTTATGGCTCAAATGTCACATTATTACTTTCCGGGAAAAATAAGGTGCGACAGTTGTATTTATTCATATGATTAAAATGAAACCCACACCTCAAAGCCCTGCTGCCTTACCATGCTTCATTATAGTTTTACCGAACCAGGCCACCCCAACTTGACTTAAACCTTAAGATTAGACGATCAAAATTTTGCATATTTGTACAATTTTTCAAGCCCATATGTAATAGCTAAGACAATCTTGGATATTTTTATCGAACCAAAACCCAAACTTAAGTATTAAAGTCTACCAAAATGGCCATTAGAGCAATACCCCGAAGTCCATCACCATATGTGAGTAGGCACGAATTCATCTGAAGGGATTACATATGACGTGTCCCGTGTGGTCCGTTTCTTAATGGTATTGAGACGCGAGCACGGGGACCCCATATGACTAACAGCGTGGATGATCAAGTCAGTAATGAATTTGTACTTTTAAAGCACTTTTTGTTATCATGTTTATTGACTTATGAATTGGCAGAAAAACTGCGGGTTTGCTCTTTTTAAGCTTTTTTATTTAATATGAATAAATCCACTTAGGATTTACGCATACCAGATGATAAACCGCGTACCGACTCATGGTCTCCGTTCCCCGGGGCATCCCATCAATACAGGATTTAAGGCCATAAAACCATACGCCTATGAAGTGTTAGCCACTTAACTAGCAGTTTTTTCATTTATGTTTATATCACAAGCCATTTAGCATACTCTAATATTAAGCCTATCCAACCATTGCACTATAGACTATTCATATTAAAATATATTTTTAGTGATCAAATCTAATAGTAAGGCTTGAGTATAGCCTAATCTTTCATTCCAGTCCTTACACAGGCTTAGCTAAACAAACAAAACCCTAAAGGCGTTTCCCACTAAAAATCAAGCATTTAAGGTTCAATAAAGTCAACAACCAAATTATCCTTTCATTCTCAAAGCTAAGCCTACCAATACATCTCAAATTACGTGTGTTCCCGTTCTCTTTATCTCATATTATATAATAATTTTGAAAAATAACCCTTGATTTTTCTATCTTTCTCATTATTGTGCAAAAATCTTAATTCAAGGAACGTTAAAACTTTCTAAATTTCCAATTTTCTCCCCCATCCCCACACTTGAGGCAAACATTGTCCTCAATGTTTAAAATTTAAGACACAAAATAGGGACGAGGTTAAAATCCACTTCGACAATTTTAAAACTGGGCCTAATGTGATGGTGGTTATTACTAACTATGCACAAATACAATTACACTTTTAACACAAATACTAATAAAACAAAGAAGGTTATGAAAAGGAAATCACCTGATAGAAAAGAAAACTCTCATGTGCAACTCTCGTGCCCTCAGTGATCTCTTGGTGAACTGAACTCCTCAACTCTCAAAATAAAATCTACAAACTCTCAAACATGCAGAAGCAAGCTTCTCACAAATGTTAAAAATATAGGTCTTTTAAATTGTTTGCAAAACCATTAATTTTAAATTACCGACCGAGATTAATAAATTTCATAACCAAATTTGTTAAACGAGTAAAAAATGTTAAAAGACCTAACTCATTTTCGTAGGAATCATAGTTGCATTTAGCCTATGCAACAAGCCCGTTAAACCCCCCGGTAGCTTGGGTGGACGAGTATGGTCTCGTGAGGGTTTATAGTGAACTACACGCATAAAGTTCAACTACAAAATATACACAAGCAACCACCCACAAGTATAAATCCCATCAAGTGCCCCAACCAAACCACCCATATGCAAAATAATAATAATATCAGTACAACCCATAAGATAATAAAAACATAATAAAATAAAACCCAAAACATTGATCGGGACAGCTGCTTCCATCATCTCCTATTCCTCATCATCATTATCGTCCTGATCATCATCAGCACCAGCTCCTGATCCTCCTGCTCCAACACCTACATCATAAAAAGTTCTTGAGCCATACTGTCCATAACTACCATAACCAGCATCTCCACCATAACCACTAGCCCCACCATATCCATAACCACCAGATCCTCCTCCATATACATGCCCAGGGCCACCCATAACCACCAGATCCTCCTCCATATCAAAACCACTAGTAGCAGGCGGCGGTGGCTGTAAAGTACCTGGTAATGGAATGTTCTACTGATCAAACATGGTCCTGAAATAACCCCGTGACTCATCTCGATAATCGTGAAATTCATCACGATACCCATGCAATTCCTCCCTTATCTGCAGTTGCTGCTGAAACATATAGTCCAATGTCAAGGGCTCAGGGTGCTGTACTGGTGGTGAACTAGGCTACCTCCTCGGACGTGGTCGGGCAGGTGGCCTCTCCACACGATGCCCCATCGAACTACCCTCTGCTCTCGCATCCGCCATCCACGGTGGATCTCCATAACTCATGATTCCCGCTTTTTGGGCATCGTCAAGCATCACAACACTAGTATCTGGTCCCTCTGTAAAATACTCCTCCGGATAACGTCCAAATACACCCAAAGATTGAGCAATCCGCGTGATCATGAGCCCCAAAGCCAACTGAGTCGTGGTCGCACTCGCTCTCCGACCACCCCTAGCCAATGACTTAACAACAATGTAGCCCGATTCACATTCATACCTCTAACCATGGACATCAAACACATCAAATCAAGATTATTACATTTATATTTCCCCGAATGTCATCTCGTTAATGTAGAAGCAATCACCCTGTGTAAATACCGGTGAAGTGGGTCCCGAATTTGTGAAGCGACAACACTACTCGAATGATCACCATCACCAATAGTCCTCTAAAACGTAGCCAAATCAGTCGTCGAGATCCAGTGAGGCCGAGAAGCAGTCGACCCCGTGGTAAACACCCTAATACTCTCCCGAAACTCGGGACCCTCAACCTTATATGCCGCATACAAACCCGAAATTACGGCAAACCTGGGCACCAAATGCAACATCTCTCTTCCCAACGTAAAACTAACCGCGTATGGCTCATCAAAATCTTTCGGATTATACCTGAAAGTAGAGTAAAATTTGTAAACCAACTCCTCGTACTACGTCTGCACAAACCTCAAAATATCTCTCCAACGTCCCGGTAATAAACTATCGAGTCTCGGAACATGACCAATAAATTCTAACACCTCCCAATCAAACGTACGGTGTCGGAATATCTCCAAGTCGCAAATCTGTCTAAACAACTCATACTCGGGAGTATCGGGGAGAAACCGTAGAATGATGTGGTCCTCGTCTTCTCCCCCAATAATATCCTCGACCGCGGCCCCAAAAACCTCGATCTCGGGAACAGCGTATCTAATCGGCGCGCGCGTGTACTGGTGAGAAGTATTGTCAAACATCTGTTGTTGTTTTGACCGTTTCCTCGACATCTGCAAATAAATATACCAAGTAAGTCCGGGCGACAACCGTATAACATTTCGGTCGCGGTTGCCCCTAATAATCTAAATCATAATAAAAATTATTTTTGAATTTTAAGATTTTTTTTTCAATAAAAACTTAAAATGGACGCACTCCTCAAACCGTTCGTGCAAAACGTTTTACTTTTAAAGAAAAATCCAAATCAAACAAACCAACGAACACTTCCAATTCACCCGTTTTCACAAACCAACATAACTTTTTACGTTTCAAAACTTTTTACTATCCAAAGTGCCGGAAAAATTTTCCTTTATCTAAGAACACACAACCTCACCGACAACTTATCACAATACCAACCCAAAATCACAAACTGTTAATAGACTTTCCAAACTTTAACTCGAAAATTCGCCGGAAAATATTCCGGTGACCCATTTTTCAAAAACACATCGCTAACAATCTCAAAACATGAATACGCTTATAAAATTTCCGGCCAAACTTCATTCAATCTGGTAAACCCACCCGGAAAAACGTCATCAACTACCTATAAACTTCAACAAAACCCACGCATCCCAACAAAACATCAACCCACTAACATGCATTCCATACCCATAGACAATCTATAATGCCCGATTCAAACCTGAAATAAACCAATTGCATACGAAATTAGACACATACCTTTCAATCGGGCTAAATGTAATTAATGTGAAAAGACAATGAAAGTGACGGTGGTGACGACGTTGCCCTGCGATAGTGGTGACAAGGGTGGTGGCGGCCGGAATTAAATGTGTGGATAGGATTAAGATAAAGGATGAATGGTGAAAGTGATAGGGAAATCTTGCATATTTTTTTTCATCAGATCCGTGCATCTTCGCGTATCGCGAAGATGCAAGTGTGACCGTTGACTTTTTGACTAGCAGTTTGACTTTTTAGCATCTTCGCGATACGTGAAGATGCATGGCATAGCATCTTCGCGATACGCGAAGATGCATTTTTACAGAAACAATTTTTAGTTATTTTCAGCTTGAAAAATAAATATTTTAAGTGTTGTTTGAGCTGATTTCCTCTGCCACCCGCTTCGGTCGCCACATACCAATCACTTACGTACCTGGGGCTCCCTTTAGCGACGCATGTGCTTGCCAATTCTTTTCTAACGATAATCATCGTGTCACTTCCCCACACTCAATCCTTGCTCTACACTGCACGATTTGAGGAAAACTATTAGCTAACTAGAATCAATATACAAAAATAAATCTTACAAATGTCGGGTTGCCTCCCGGTTAACGCTGAATTGAATGTGTACAGCCCGACATTCCTTGGTTCCTTAATCAACCGAGTACATAGGTTCGTCCGCCAAAATGCAAACTTCTGACTCGTGTATCTCTTTGATCAAATCCGCATCCTCCAAGTAAGGCTTCAACCGATGACCGTTCACCACTTGCTTCAGATGATCATCAAAATCTTCAATTTCAACCTCTCCAAACTTTCCAACTCTCTTGACTTGATAAGGTCCCGTCCAGTTGCTCTTCAATTTGCCCGGGAAAAGCTTCAATCTCGAGTTATACAACCACACTCGTTGCCCCTCCTCTAACGTCCTTCGTCTTAGCTTACCATCGTGAACTCTCTTCATCTTGTCTTTATATGCGGATGCACACTCATAAGCTTCATCTCTCAACTCTTCCAAATCGCATATGTTTAACTTCCTTTGATTACCTGCACACTCATAGTCGAGATTAATATTCTTAACCGCCCATAGCGCACGATAGGCTAGCTTGACAGGTAAATGACAATCTTTCCCGTAAACCAACCGATATGTAGTGGTTCCAATAGGCGTTTTATAAGCGGTCCGATAAGACCATAAAGCATCGTTTAGTTTATTTGACCAATCATTCCGATTGGGCCTTACCGTCTTTTGTAAAATTTCTTTAATTTGCCTATTGGAATCCTCCACTTGTCCACTCGTTTGAGGGTGATATGGAGTGTCAATGCGGTGGTTTACACCATACCGTTTAAGTAGTTTGCCAAAATTGAAGTTTTTGAAATGTGAACCCCCATCGCTAATGATGACGCGGGGAACACCAAAACATGAAAAAATATTAGACTGGACAAACTTACAAACAACGGTGTGGTCGTTCGTCTTGGTGGCGATTACTTCTACCCATTTAGACACATAATCGACCGCCACCAAGATATATAGATTACCAAATGAATTAGGAAACGGGCCCATGAAATCAATCCCCCAAACATCAAAGATGTCGACAACGAGGATTGGTTGCATGGGCATCTCATCCCTCTTTGAAATACCCCCCATCTGTTGACATCTAACACAATTTTTGACAAACGCTGCGGCATCCTTGAATATGGTAGGCCAATAGAATCCGCATGCAAGCACTCGATGTCCTGTCTTCTGGCCACTGAAATGGCCTCCACAAGGTGAAGAGTGGGCATGATACAAACACTCCGCATCTCCTCCTCTGGTATGCACCGCCTCATTACTTGATCCGCTCCAACTTTGAACAAATCCGGATCTTCCCATGCATAGTGCTTCACCTGCGAGAGGAAGTGCTGCTTCTTCTTCATTGGCCAAAACTCCGGAATTTATCTGCAACAAGAAAATTAATAATGTCAGCATACCATGGCAAAGTTGAAACAGAAAACAATTGCTCATCTGGGAAAGACTCATTGATGGCCCTCTCGTCTTTCTCCTCTTCTTCTTATCCCACAATCCTTGATAAATGATCCGCCACCACGTTTTCGCTTCCTTTCTTGTCGCGGATCTCCACATCAAACTCTTGGAGCAATAAAATCCACCTGATCAAGCGCGGCTTTGCGTCCTTCTTCTCCATCAAATACTTGACTGCGCTGTGATTAGAAAAAACAGTTACCTTGCTCCCCCAAATGTAAGATCGAAACTTATCAAGTGCATATACTACAGCGAGCAACTCCTTTTCCGTAGTGGTATAATTAATTTGAGCATCGGAAGGGGTTTTGCTTGGGTAGTATATGGCAACGGGCTTCTTATCCACCTGTTGACCCAACACGGCCCCAACCGCGTAGTCACTTGCGTCACACATAATTTCAAATGGAAGTGACCAATTAGGTGACAACAAGACCGGGGCTTCAACCAATTTGTTTTTTAGGACATTAAATGCATTAAGACACTCTTCATTAAAAACAAATGGTACATCTTTTAATAACAAATTACACAACGGTTTAATGACACTAAATTTCTTAATGAACCGTCGGTAAAAACCGGCATGACCCAAAAATGCCCTTATCCGTTTTATATTAGTAGGCGGTGGTAAATTAGATATGACTTGGATTTTCGCCCAGTCAAGCTCAATCCCCCTACTTAAGATGACATATCCCAAAATCGTCCCCTCTTGAACCATAAAGTGGCTCTTTTCCCAACTTAAGACCAAATTCGTTTCCACACATCTTTTTAAAACTTTATTTATTTCATTTTAGCATTTTTCAAAAGATGAACCGAAAATCGAGAAATTGTCCATAAAAATTTCAAGTGAATCCCCGACCATATCTGAAAAGATACTCATCATACACCTTTGAAAGGTGGCCAGGGCATTACACAAACCAAAAGGCATTCGCCTAAATGCGAAAGTACCGTATGGACACGTGAAAGTGGTCTTATGTTGTTCATCGGGATGAATAGCAATCTGATTGTACCCCGAATAGCCATCTAGAAAACAATAAAATTTCTGACCTGCGAGTTTCTCGATGATTTGGTCAATGAACGGCAAGGGAAAATGGTTCTTAGATGATGCCGCTTTCAGCCTTTTGTAATCAACATAAATCCGCCAACCGGTTACCGGTCGGGTAGTGATCTCCTCACCTTTCTCATTACGGGTTATCTGAATACCCGCCTTCTTTGGAACTGTTTGTGTCGGACTTACCCACGTGCTATCTAAGATCAGAAAAACGATACCCGCGTCTAACCATTTCAAGAAATCCTTCTTCACTACCTCCAGCATGTTTGGATTCAACCATCTCTGTGCATCATGAGCGGGTTTTGCCTCGGGATCGGTGATGATTTTATGCATGACAATGGATGGGCTGATCCCTCTCAAATCTGAAATCGTCCAACCAATAGCTGCCTTATGCTCTCTCAAGACTTCCACCAACGCCTTCTCTTGCTCGTCTTCCAAATTTGCGGCGATGATGGCCGGTAATGTCTCTCCCTCTCCCAAAAACACGTATTTCAGGTGTTTTAGGAGCTCCTTCAATTCAACAGCCGGCGGACTCTCCAATGATGGTCTCAACTTCAAATCAATGGTATCGGGTAACCGCTCCACTTGCTGAGACCATGGCGGTTTCCCAACGCTTGCAGCATACAACTCTACCGCTTTCTTCTCTTCTTGAACTGCAAGACATGCTTAACTGTTTTCTTACAACAAATAGTGCACTCCTTTGTGGCCTCGTCCCCACTTTCGTGAGGGTTCAACCCGTCAATAACTTCGGCCGTGAAGCATTCGTCACTCACCAGAGAGTTAGACACGTTTGAAAACACATTAAGCCGAAGATTCTTATTACCAAAAGCCATGTTCACTACCCTAGTTCTACAGTTTATCAAAGTATTCGCGGTGGCCAAAAAGGGGAGACCGAGAATTATGTTCGGTTGCCGTTTCGGGTCAACTGTCATGTAGTCTAGAACCAGGAAGTCGACCGGGTAATAAAAATCTTCTATCATCACAATCACATCGATCACTATTCTCCTAGGAAGCTTGAGTGTCAAATCGGCCAACACCACGGTGGTGTCGGCTTTTCTAAGTGGACCAAATTCATACTGGTCATACAAGCTTCTCGGGAGAATACTCACCCCAGCCCCAAGATCTAACAACGCCCTAGTCATATTAAAATCTCCCACTTGAATGGGTATAATCGGCGTTCCCGGATCTTGTAGCATGGGTGGGAGGATACCCGTCAAAACCGAGCTCACATTTGCAGTTAAGTTAACTTGTTTAGGAAACTTGTGAGTTCGTTTTTGAGTACACAAGTCTTTTAAGGTCATTGTTGTTGTCTGGGAGGTTGTTGTTGTTGTCTTCTATAATACCGATCCCATTGCACGTCTTCCATCTCCTCTTCATCCTCGAACTCATCAAAATCGTCAAATCCCCTCCGCCGATCATACTTGAACTCGACTCTATTGTGCGGTGGTTCAGACCTGATTGAACGATCATCTCTCATTTGATTTCTTTTTTGAGCTCTCGGGTTTTGGTTTTGGTGAATGGGTGGGTTGAATGGTGGTAAGTCGTGGATTTTTGGGTTTGGTGGAATGTTTTGTGGGATATTTTGTGGAATGGGTTGTTCTTGATTGGGCGGCGGGTTAAGGTCATCGGGTTGAAACACAGGTGGAACCGCCGCTCAATTTGCGAGAACAACCCATTCCACAAAATATCCCACAAAACATTCCACCAAACCCACAAATCCACGACCTACCACCATTCAACCCACCCATTCACCAAAACCAAAACCCGAGAGCTCAAAGAAGATATCAAATGAGAGATAATCGTTCAATCAGGTCTGAACCACCGCACAAAAGATTCGAGTTCGAGTATGATCGGCGGAGGGGATTTGACGATTTTGATGAGTTCGAGGATGAAGAGGAGATGGAAGACGTGCAAGGGGATCGGTATTATAGAAGACAACAACAACAACCTCCCAGAAACCGAACACCCGAGCCCACTCAACCACCAAGAAACCGTCGAGAAAGAAGAAGACAAGATCCCCCCGAGCCACAGTTTCCCGAGTATGAATTTGACGATGGGGTCCCGAGGGCAATACGCTAAGTTGCCCTTCTTTGCATCTTTGCGTATCGCGAAGATGTAAAACTTCAGATTTTTTATTTTTCTTTTCTTGACTGCCTCGTGATGCGTGCATATCCAATCTCTCACTTCTCGATCTTCATTCCAAGCCCGTAAATATCCTCATTAAGCTTCAAAGCTTCCAATGTCCTGAAAACACATAACAACGCTTGAAGTACCAATGTTCATTCGATTATTTAACTAAAATTAACTAATTAATATATAAAATAAACTAACTTTTACCCAACCATCATGAGTTTGCAATGAAAGAAAAATCTACACCCATTGAAATGGAAACGAAACATGTTGAAGATAAGAAGAAATGGAGTGAATATTCAAGTGAAGGAAGCACTTGCAACTGCAGAAGTGATAAATCATCTGATGACAAGAAAAAGAAAAAGACTATAAAGAAGAAAGTTGATGAGAAGATCCCAATAGTTCCTAAGGCAAATCATAGAATGAAGAAACATTATGAGAAGATGAGAAGGGAACACAAAGTGTTTGATCTGTGTGATAATAGATCTCAATCCAGGAACAAGAGTGATCAATCAGGAAGCTACTCAAATGATCATTTTTATGCTCCTATCTATCCTGTATTCTCCAATCATGAGCTCTTTGATATAGGAGATGTGGAATATGTGCCAAGGAGAAGTTTTGCAGCTGAAGAGAAAGTAAGTTTATTAAACCCCTCTGCAAAGCTGAAGATGATCAAGTTTGTAAAATTGAAGTATCCACAAAAGCTTTAACTGAATAAACCAATCAAGATGGAGTTTAGTGGATCTTTGTATGGAAACACCTCCTTAGGTTTTGACTTTCCAAGACCTAGTGACATAATTAAAGACAAACAATTACTAGAAGAAATTGGAAGTTTTGCTAAAGTATGGTGTAAGAAGTGTGATTCCTATGGACATCACACTGATTCATGTTGGGTTGAAGAAGAAAAGGAATATGAAATTCCTGATACATTCTGTGGACTAAACATGAAGGCATACAAGCAGATGGATGAGAGATACTTGAATGAAGAAAAGCATCCATCAGATGATGAAGATCACAAACTGAAATTAGAGAAAAGGTTGAAGAGAGTCCTAAAATTGAATGAAGTATCAGGTGATTCAAATAGGATTGTTAAGAGTATGAAACCAAGCTTGAAGGGGAAGGGCAAAGTAAGACCATGAGTGTTAAATGGAGATGAAAAGTTTCTCCTGAAGCAAGGTTATGAACCAAGAGGCTTCTAGTGGAAGACAAAAGAGGAAGTGACAAAGAAATAGGAATTTGTGATTGACAAAATTGATGTGGAAATTGCTAAAGAAACTGTTGAGTATGAATATGAATCTAATGATTCATGTGAAGTAGTGCATGAGGATCTAGTCCCAACTTCTCATGAAGTCACAATTGATTCTGATGTGCAAACTGTTGAAGTTTGCAAGTCAGACACTGACTAATCATCTTGTTTTTATATGTGCAGGGGCAAAGATATGAATTACATATGGTATATGGACAGTCGGTGTTCCAAGCACATGACTTGTGACAGAAATGCACCTGTCAACTATGAAATAAAATTTGAAAGAACCGTAGCCTTTGGCAGTGATGAAAATGGACGGAAGATCGTTGGAAGAGGCACACTAACCAATGGCAAAGTATCTTTTGAGAATGTACTGCATGTTGAAGGACTACAATATAATTTACTCAGTATTTCTCAAGTTTGTGACAAGGGTTACAAGGTTGCTTTTAATGATGCACATTGTTTCATCCTGAAGCCTGAATTCATAATACCACCTTAAATGATTATGATGATGGCACCTAGGAATGGAAACCTCTATGAACTAAGAATGAGGAATGCAATTTCTAGAGGTGGTGCGTGCTTTGTTTCTAAAGCAACTGAAAATGAATCAAAAATGTGGCACAGAAACTTGTGCCATGTGAATCTCAAGAATATGAACAAGCTGGTCAAAGGAGAGCATGTTATAGGTCTTCCTATAAAAAGAGTTCAAGCTAGAAGAAAAGTGCTCGTCATGCATCAAAGGGAAGCAACACAAGTCCTCACACAAAAGCAAATTGATTAACACAATTGATGAGGTACTTGTACTGCTACACATGGATCTATTTGGACCAGTGAGTGTCCCAAGTATAGGAAAGAAGAGATTCTGCCTTGTGATCACAGATGACTATTTCAGATTCACATGGTTATTCTTCTTAGGAACAAAAGATGAAACACATGCATTGATCAAGGGATGTGTGATTAGAATGGAAAATCCACTTAATAAAAGGGTGAAAGTGATCAGAAGTGACAATGGACAGAGTTCAAAACTGGAATAATGGATGAATTCTGCACTTCTAAAGGGATCTTTCAGCAATACAGTGCTCCAAGGACTCCTAAACAAAATGGTGTTGCAAAAAGAAGAAACAGAACACTCATTGAAGCTGCCAGAACCATGATAGCAGATGCATGTTTACCAGTGACTTTTTAGACATAAGCTGTCAATACTGCACGCGATGTTCAGAATAGGGTACTATTGAACAAAGCTCACAACAAGAATCCATATGAGATTATGTTCAAAAGAAAACCCTATGTGAAGTTCTTGAAGCCTTTTGGATGTAAATGCTCACTTCTGAATACAAAAGACTATCTTAACAAATTCCAATCCAAATCTTTGGAATGTTTCTTTGTGGGCTACTCATCTCAATCAAAGGCCTATAGGGTATATGTTAAACAACATATGTGTGTCACTGAGTCCTCAGACATTGTTTTCAATGAAAATCACTTCAACAATGTTGATGGACCAAAGTGGCTTTTTGATCTGGAGAAATTAATCAAGTCATTCAAGATCTACACTGAAGATATGGATGAAAGTCTGTTCAGGATAAGTGTGGAAGAAAAAGGAAAAGCAAAATAGATTGATCTAGACAGACTATGGTCTAAGGTAGGTGCTGATTACAAGGAATTCAACTTTAAAAAGAGCAAGCATGAGTTGAATGAGAGTGAATGTACAGGACCTGATACTGAAGTTGAAATTTCAAATGATGGTCCAAGTGCAGTAGAAAGTGATCAAATGCAGAGTAAGTTAGAAGAGACAAACACAAATGAAGATAGATTCCAGTCACTTTTTGATTCACTACAAATTGGGAATACTGAAGCATCTACATTAGAGAACGTAAACAACCAAACTGCTGAGACTAAAATAGAAACACAGGTTGAGGTTCTTGATAAAAATATTTCTAACTTGGATGCTGAAATTGTTGCAAATCAGATCATTCAGACCTCTTCAGTTGAAAGAAATCATCCTCCTGAAAATATCATCGGTGACTTGCATGAAAGAGTGACAAGAAGTGCATCTGAAAGGGCAAACATTTGTCTTTATGCTTGCTTTCTCTCCCAAGTTGAACCAAAGAACATCAATCAAGCTTTGAAAGATAATAGTTGGGTAGAAGCAATGAAGGAAGAGTTGGCTCAATTCAGGGACTTAAAGGTTTGGGAATTAGTTGACAAACCCAGAGGAAAATATGCAATAGGAACGAAATGGGTATTCAGGAACAAAAAGGATGAAAGAGGTATTGTGATCAAGAACAAGGCCAGATTGGTAACACTAGGATGCTTACAGGAAGAAGGAGTAGATTTTGAAGAAGTGTTTGCTCCTATGGCCAGACTGGAGGCTATAAGAATCTTCTTAGCATATGCAACATCCATGAATATCAAAGTCTATCAACTAGATGTCAAGTTTGCCTTCTTGAATGGGAAAATAGATGAAGAAGTCTATGTCACTCAGCCTCCAGGATTTGAAGACCCAAATCATCCAAACAAGGTGTACAAGTTGAGCAAGGCATTTTATGGACTACATCAGGCTGCTAGAGCTTGGTATGATGAGCTCTCAAATCAACTTCTGGATATTGGATTCTGCAGAGGAGCAATTGACAAGACTCTATTCTATAAGAGAATGAAGAAGTACTTGCTGCTTGTACAAGTGTATGTTGATGACATCATTTTTGGCTCTACCAATGAACAGATGTGCAAAGACTTTGAAAAGGTGATGAAATCAAAGTACAAGTTGAGCTCAATGGGAGAATTGAATTTCTTCCTTTGATTGCAAGTGCAGCAGAAGATAGATGGAATCTTCATAAATCAATCCAAGTATGTGCAGGAAATTCTGACCAAATTCAAGTGCCAAGACTACAAGACAGTGTCCACTCTAATGGACACACATGAGAAGATGGTACCTGATGAAAAGGGGGAGCCAGTGGACCAGCATGAATATAGGGCCAAGATAGGATCACTGATGTATGTGACAGCATCAACGCCAGATATTGTTGATACATGTTTTGTACGTCTCGGTCTTTATCAAGATATTAATGTAATAGTTTATTTGTATAAGGGTTTTAATGTAAAATGCCATTCACTCTAATGTAAGTTACATTTGTTACCCCGTAACGAATATAACACATTCGTATTAAATGTAAGCTCATTCGTTAACCTTGTTTAACGAATGAGATAACGAATGAGGGCTATTCGTTATGTTTAAGTGTATTAACGAATGAAGTGTTCATTCGTATATGTTAATGTAACAAATGACACATTCGTTAAGTGTAGTCATCCCCTATATATACCCTGTAAATTATCTTTAATAAAATGGTTTTGAACATATCCCGATTTCCTTTAGTTATTCTGTCCATTTGTCCTCTCAATACACACCGTGCACACACTAACGTATACCATAGCCTAACCGTATAGATAATCAACATGAACTTAGTTGTAATCACAAGATCTATATCAGATTGAGCTCTCACAAGTGGTATCAGAGCCACAGATCTGATCTTCGATGCTTCTAGTTGGTTTAATCGTAAAATTGATCATGTATTGGATTTGGTTCATGACAAATTGATTGAGATTTGAAGTTTAATTGAGTTCTAGTGAAACAGAGACTTGTATGAATTGATACAAAGTGAACTGTTCTAAGTGTATTGATTCGTTATTAAGGTATTAAGGAATAAGAATTGGAGGATTGAGTTTAATCTGAGTTTGAATTGAGGTTTGATTAGACGATTGATGTTTGAATTGTGTTCAGATTGGTATGAATTTGGGTCGAGTAATTGACAAGTTTGATGAGTGTTCGTGAGTTCGGACAGGATCAGTGAGGTTCGGATTTGGTTTATGAACAGATTGATAAAAGTTTAGGGTGAATACGTAGGATTTGGACGGATTTTGAAGTTTGAATTGGTTTTCAGACCTGATGAAGATTTGCATACTCATTCGTTAAGATGAAGTCTGATTCGTTAAAACATAACTGCTCAGTCGTTACGTCTAACTGCCTATTCGTTAAAACCTAACAGCTCATTCGTTAACCATTCGCTATTCAAATCACATTCGTTAAATCTGATTTCATACCCGTTTCAAGCCGATTCGTTAGCACCATTCGTTATACCTCATTCGCTAAACTCATTCGTTAATCTCTTTTCATTCATTTATTAACGAATATCGATCCATTCGTTAATCAGTTCATTCATGAAAATCTTTAACGAATATCACTCATTCGTTAATAGAGATAGCTCTCATTCGTTACTGTGTACCCATTCGTGTAAACAGTAACAGTAAACTTTAAAGGTTTAACAAATTTGATCCTTGAAGTTTAAACAATTGTTTCAACATGGCTTCGCAAAACGTTTCTTACTATGCATTAGCATCTCAAAACTCTTTAATGCAGCAGATGCTGACCAAGGATAATGAAATTGGCAGTCATAACAAATGTCCCAAATTGTTAAAACTTTCAGATTTTGCTCGTTAGGAACCGAGGTTCCGTGCTCACTTGGGATCCGTTCATCCAAGTAGTGTGCGTTTTCTCGATGATGTATATGCGGCACCTCTGGTAGGCAGTGACAACATGGGTTGGACTCCTAAGGAATTCAAGGATTATGAAACTCAAGAGTTGAAAGATTTTGAGAGTGAAACTAAAGCTTATTCAACTCTCACTATGGCATTACCTGAACAAATTTTTCATCAATACAGTACCATTAAGATCTGTGCTTCATTGTTCACAACTTTGAAAACAAGAAGTGTGGGGAACACTCTCGAGAGTAAGAAGACTCTCGTAAAATTTCAATTTAGAAATTTTATTTTGATGAAAAATGAGACGGTTGAAGAAATGATTAACCGATTTAGTCATCTGATTGTTGAGATGTCAAGTGTCAATCTTGAGCTAACTGAAACAGATAAGATTGATACACTAAAGAATGCCTTGCCTCCTTCATATTCGACTTTCCTGTTTGTATTGAAAGAAAACGGTTTCATTCGAAACACGGAGCTTAAAGCTGTACAATTCATCAATAAGATTGAGGAAAGGGAATTTGATATGAAATGTCAAAACTCATTGAAGGAAAATCAAAATTAGCATCCTTCAAATTAAAATCCTTCACTCAATAGGGGTGCTATGCCAGCAAATCATTCTTCAAGTGCTGTACCAATTAATGCTTTCTTTGCCCAAGCTCAAGAAGAAACTCCTAATGTAAACTGTCCTCCTAATGTATGCTTTATGGCTAATGGAGCTAATGCAAGCAAAAATGCTCCAGCTTCAAGCTTGCCTAAAGTAAATCTGCAAGAGGCTGACCAACAGTTTGCATTCGTGTGCGCTTTCATGACTTCATATGAACAGCTTGTTGGAAGCAAAATAGCCACGAGTGAATTAACAGATGAAGACTATGATCAAATTGACCCAGATGATCTTGAATTAATGGATCTCAAGTGGAACATGGCTATGATTGTTCGAAAAGTCAAGAGATTTATGCAGAGAACTGGGAAAGATCTTCCTACTTTGAATAAAAGGATTGGATTTGATAAACTGAAGGTGAAATGTTACATTTGCGGGGACTTTGGCCATTTTGCCAAAGAGTGTGATAAACCTAGAAAAGAATATTTGGGGCCACGCAATTTAGATAGATCTTCAGGAAAGAATTCATCTGGTGGGGATAAGAGTAAAACGACTTCATCTAGTGGTAAACAAGATAAGTCTCCTGCTACTCAAGCTTTGGTGGTTAATGAAGCTGTTGATTGGTCTCAACGTTTGTTGGGAAATACGAAGATGCTAGCAATGATAATGTATCTGAGGAAAGTGATTCATCTAACTCTGAAACTGATGCTGATCAAAATTCATCATCTCAAACCGAATCAATTCCTGATCAAGTTGAATCTTATGCATGTATGGCTAAGATTGATGAGGTATGTCCTACCTCAAATTAATGCATCTGAATCTTCAACTGATGTGATTGAGTGTGCTGAATGTGCTGTATTCAAAGCCAAACTTGAAACAGCTTTAAAGCAGAACAATACTCTCACAAAAGATCACTTTATGATCAATGAATGCTACAAATAGAAATCAAAATTACTAGAACAGTCAACTCTTAAAATTCAAAAACTGTCTGAAAACAATCATGGTCTTAAAGCTAAGATTCAGTGTAAGATTATCGTAGTTGATCAACATTTTAATGAGATTCTTCGACTCCGAACCTGTATTTCTAATCTCGAAAATGAAGTGATGGAACTTAAAAATAAGCTTGGAAAATTTAGAGATTCATCATTTCTTTTGAATGAAATCATTGAAGTTAACCATACACATAAGAAAAATGGAAAAACAGGTTTGGGATATGTCGAGATTCCTCCTACCTTTAAGGAAAATTATAGTAGCATTGCTGATATGGAAAAATGCTCAGATATGCCTACTGTTAAATCTGAAGATGTTAATACAACTAAAACTACTCGAGAACCAATTCATATCAAAAGTAAAAATGTTTTTACCAAAAATGAATTGGATGGTTCAATCGAGGAGTTGACTGATCCAGATGAGATTTTCAAAAACAAAAATATACTTGTTGACAATCACATTATATGAGTCTAATGTAATTCCTAAATCGAAAAAGTCAAATAAACCGGCTGTAACTGATGAGGAATTGATGAAATTTGTTAATCCTCAGTCGGTTTCTTCAAATGGGAAAGTCTTTAAGTTAAAGGGTTTGTCAAAAGTTTTTTCGGACAAGGAAGTTCCATTGAACCTTCTTAAACCTGAAATGATTGAAAGTGTATATCAGGATGACACTTCAAAGGTTACCGAACTTGAATAAAATTTCTATCAATCAAAATCTGTCAATGTTCAAGAAAAACCAAGAAATAATGTGTTTAAACCTATCACATTTGTAAAATCATTAGGTTTGGAGAATATTTCGAATACAACAAATCTTGAATTCTATAAAAAGAAAAAGGGTTTAAAACTTGAAATCCAAATACGGACACATTTTAGAAACCCAAAGATGATATTCATTGATCTTTGCAACCTAATAAGACCTGTGTTTCACCACCAAAATCTTTGGACTCTCTTTTATGTTTCAAATGTGGTGAACTGGGCCATGTTTCCAAAAAGTGTAAAGCAAAGATAGATGATATCAAAAACTCGTCAACTCGAAAGACTAATTTGGTTCAAAACTTAAAAGAAAGTCAAGTTGATGAGTGTGTTATAATGTATTCTGATGTCAATCCAAGGAAAGTTGTTAGGATTGAATCATTTAAGGTAACAAACAAATGTGTTGACCGTGCTCAACCAATTTGTTCAAACACTAATTCGGGAATTATACGTGACGGGTACTTAAAGAAGAAAAACAAGAAACCAGTCACCTATTCTCAAGTACCGAATACGAGTGTTAAATTATCTTTCTCCGATAGTAGCAAAGGGAGAGCCCAAGACTGAGGCTTAGGCTAACTTTTTGAACTAAACATTTACTTGTTTGTGCAGAGTTCATACAGGTCCGGGTCTACACATGAATGGATTTTGGATAGTGGATGTTCTAGGCATATTACTAGCAACCTAAATCTTCTGAAGAATGTTAAAGATATTCAAGGGGGTTATGTTGCGTTTGCAGGTAACAACGGGGGAATTATTACAAAGGAGGGAGAAGTGTCAAACGGGATAGTGACGTTTGAAAGATTAAATTATTGTGAGAAGGTGGATCATAATCTGCTAAGTGTTTCGCAGATATGTGATAAAAATTTTACCACCATTTTCACAGACAAAGAATGTATTATCCTTCAACCAGGATATACAATTCCTGAAGATATGGTTGTCATGAGATCATCTCGATCAAATGATATTTATGTACTGGACATGAGTAATGATGTACCTGTTTCACCCTCAGCTACTTGTTTCGTGTCTAAAGCTACCGAAAAGGACTCTTCTTTGGCATTGACGCATGGGACACATTCACTTACGCAAGATGAATTTTCTTATTTCAAACGAGTTGGTGGATGGTGTATCTCTTAAGAATTTCAAGGTCAATGATCATTGTGTTGCATGCAAGAAGGGGAAACAAAAGAAGAAATCACATCCAAGCAAGTCACTCAACATGATTATTACACCACTGGAACGACTTCATATGGATCTCTTCGGTCCAGTGAATCGTGCTAGTATTACTGGAGATTTATATTGCTTGGTAATGACTGATGATTTCTCACGATACTCATGGGTGTTATTTATGGGATCGAAAGATCAGACACCTATCTTAATTTAGAATCTGATTACGAAAATTGAATCACTTTACAAACTGAAAGTGAGACGAATTCGTAGTGACAACGGAACTGAATTTAGGAATAACGTATTGGATTTCTTCTGCATACAGAAAAGAATTCATCGGGAATTTAGTGCACCTTATGTTCCTCAACAGAATGGTGTATCTGAAAAAAAGAATCGTACGCTGATTGAAGTTACAAGAACGATGCTCGCTGATTCAAAGCTACACGTTAAATTCTGGAACGAAGCTGTGAATACAGCATGCTACACACTGAATCGCGTACTAACTGTAAAGAAGCTCAAGAAGACGAGTTACGAGCTTCTAAACAATCGTAAGCCGAACTTAAAGTATTTTGAACCATTCGGGTGTCCGTGTACTGTTTTGAAGAGAGATGCTGGGAAGTTTGACAAAAAAGCGTTTGAGGGTTATTTCTTGGGATACAATTCTCCTAAGAAACGGATCTTTAATATCTCTTCAGGTTGTGTGGAAGAATGGTATCACGTTGGTTGCCAAAGTTATACTACTCCACCAACTGGTATGGGTCCCGATTGAATGTTTGATTACGACAGTCTATTTAATTCGTTTACATATGTGGTTGAAGAAATACCTGACGATCTTGTTAGAACTTATTTGGAAGAACAATGTCTTCCTATTCCAAGGTTTTCTTCGGTGGATGTAGATAACTCTCCTAACGTATCAGAAACATCAAATGAAGTTTCTGAATCTTCCGATGATGCTGATTTTGTTAATTCATCGTCTGTTCCTTTAGATGAAACTCCATACACAAATGAGCTGAATTTAATTGATAATGATTCACCAACCGTCTCTTTAGACACAGCGGAGGAAAATATCACCAATTTGGGTGATAACGTATCTATACCTGCTAATCCTTCCTTAAGGATTCATTCTATTCATTCGTAGGAACAGATAATTGGTGATGTGAACGAAGGGGTTTGTACAAGACACCAATTAGCTAATGTATGTGATGATACAGTTTAGCATAACTTATCTCCTACTGAAGATTCAATAGTTTGTGCTTATGCGGATTTGCACTCTTCGGGAATCCTCAGTATTGCACAATACACCTGCTTCTTATCACAGATAGAACCGACAAGTGTCACAATGGCACTCAAGGAACCGTCTTGGGTTGAAGCTATGTAGGAGGAGCTGCAACAGTTTGTTCGACTGGGTGTATGGGACTTAATAGACAAACCCGACCTTGTGAAAAAGGCTATTCCGACCAAATGGGTTTTTAAGTGCAAAAAAGGACGATCGTGGGGTAATTGTGAGAAATAAGGCACGATTGGTCGTTCTTGGTTACAATCAACAAGAAGGCATTGACTATACTGAAGTATATGCTCTGGTGGCACGATTAGCGGCTATACATATTTTTCTTGCCTATGCAGCCAATAAAAACTTTAAGCTTTATCAAATGGACGTGAAATCGGCGTTCTTAAACAGAGCTATTCATGAGGAAGTGTATGTGAAGCAGCCTCCCCGTTTCGAGGATCCAGACTTTCCAGAGCGTGTTTACCGATTAAACAAGGCTCTTTATGGTTTACTGATGTGGTCTCAATTATATATATTATATATAAATATTCTCCATACTTTTAAGTGCGTTTGAGCCAAGTTTTTATTGAATATAATTAATATTTGGTTCACATTTGAGTTTTAATGGTTTCTAGAGATTATGAGCTAAAATGGAACATTTTTATTAAACTTGAAACCGACGAATGAAGAGTCGAGCATATAATATATTATACTAATTATTATTAGTACAATTATATTTAGTATTTAATAAGAGAAAAAAAAGAAAAAAATAAATCGATAAATTGTGTCCTAAAGTTAACGTGTTATAATAATAATAATAATAATAATAATAATAATAATAATAATAATAATAATAATAATAACAACAACAATAATAATGTTAGGTAGGCATGTTGTTTTTTTTAATCTTTTAGTTTAAATTGGGCAGGGGCCCATAAAATGATTGAAAGAAATTGGGCCGTAGGAAGTTGGATTGAATTGAAGATTGGTCACTGCAACATTAAAAGGATTTTGTGATGGTATTTGGAGGGCTTTCGGAAAATTGGGCCAAAAATAATTAGGTCGGTTAACATATTATAAAAGAAGAGTTCACGGTGGGGGATTGAAAACACAGCCGCCACTTGATATTTAGGGGGATACCCTTCTGTGATTTTTTTTAGTGGGTTCACGTTTTTTAAGAAGCAGCCGCATGAACACACAGAGGTCAAAGAAAGAATATTGTGATTGGAGGGTTTTGATTTGGGTCTTGGCAGAACTAGAACGAAGACAAAAGAAGGAAAAGCATCCGAACATGATTTTTTGGTTTGATTTAATACTTTTTATTATGAAACTAGTTAAACTAATTTACTATATTCTTGTTTTGAGCATGATTGTTGGCTAAACTCTTTTTTAGTTACCTAGGCTTTGAATGAATATTTGTTGAATTTTGGTTTGCTTGTCGGTATTGGGTTATTGGTGTTGGACTAATATTATTGTAATAGACTTTTTGATGTTTTTAAGATGAATATGCTTGCTTAATATTAATTTACTTTTATTCAATAAATTCCACATGTGTCTTCGTGAAAGTCTTTCATGTGTAGATGCGTATTAGGTTACCTACTGTGTGTTCGTAACTAGTTTATGGTTAATAGTCGACATAATCCATAGGAACTATTGTTTGAGGATTTAGAGATTTTAAGTGTTCTATCTATCTTGAGACTGAGAGGTAATAGATAGTTGGGGTTGTCTTATTCATTAGGCGGTTTGGGTATAGATTACACAAGAGTGGGTTTCCCCCTTATTGTCTTTTGATTTTTGCTATCCTAAGTCTTTTTGAGCATCTTTAGGTTACTCCTTATGTCCCTCACACTCCCGAATGTATTGTGATTTGTGAGACTGGGAGGTGATCTAGTCATTTGAGTACTTTAATATTGTTGGAGAGACTGAGAGGTAATCCAATCAACCGGTTTGAGTCATACGCCCCTTAGGTATTCCTTTTATGTGACACCCAGAGAATGATCAGGATCCACTAGGATGTCTAGGGCGTCGTATCTTTAGATCCCGGTTCCATCACAGTTTCCATAGCCGATAAGCATCCAAGATTCACAAATAAGATTTCAAGCCTAGGTAACGCCTTACTCATTATTGTTTTCGTCTAAGTCTTAGATTTTTAAATTTAATTTAGTTTAAATAATTATTAGTTTTAAAATAAAATAAGTAAAAATCCAAAAATAATATTTTTTCTTAATTATTACTTTATTTAGCTTTTATAATCTACTTTCGTTAATTTAATTAGTGTCTCTAGGGTTCGATATTCCCGGACTTCCCATAGCTATTCTACACCCGACAGGTATACTTGCCTGTTTCTAGTGGTTTGGTTTAGGGTATTCTAGGTTTTTTTTACTCGTCGTGCTAGGTTGATTAATAGCATTATTTTTATACCACTTTTAGGCACATCAAATTTTTGGCGCCGTTGCCGGGGACACTTGGTAATTGGCGAATTAGATTCTATTTGCTTTTTCTTTGTTTTTAGTTTTAGTTTAAACAATTAGATTTTATTTTATTTTATTACTTAATTGCTATCTGTGATTTGTGTGCTTTAGGGATAAGCTTAGGTCCTCACGATTTTATTTGTTTTTCAGTGTATGCGACGTACTCGTTCGCTAGGACCACCAGAGTTCATTGTTTCTGACGAACCCGAGAGAGATTTTCGTGAGCACCGTAGGGAGCTTCGGGAAATTACACGTGATCTATGCGAAAGCAAGGTACACATTCCAAATTCAACTTTAGATATGGGTGACGCTATTCCCCATAGGCGTACGGTTCACTCGAGAGCGAATGAGGGAGTTATGGGGAGACGGTCTGCTATCAGACGTCCAGCGATGCCTGATGCTAATAACTGGCATATTCCGCCCAACGTCATGAATTCTATTACTAATTCCTCCCCATTTCACGGACTTGAAGACGAGGACACGCCGGGCCATCTAAGCAAATTCACTCGCATTTGCGACACTTTTCATATCGCCGACGCCACTCGTGCTTCTATTTACCTTCATCGTTTTCCATTTTCTCTTGAGGGTCGAGCTTCATCATGGATGGAAAACCTTCCCCCTGGGTCCATCACTACCTGGGACGAACTTCAAGATAGATTTCTAAAGAAGTATTTTCCGCCATCTAAAGCCTCGGGACTTCGTGATCAGATCTACTCCTTCCGCATGGACCTTGACGAGTCATACCCTTTGGCTTGGGAAAGGTTCCATAATCTGCTTAGTAGATACCCCCATCATGGTCTGTCCGAATGAGCCGTAGTCGAGAAATTCTATAACGGGCTAACCTTTGAGATGCAGCAGAGATTCAATACGTCAGCTGGAGGGGACATGTTAGAGAAGCTGGATATAGATGAGTGCGAGTCGGTGTTTGAGAGCTTCGCCCTAGCCGAGCTGCAGGGATCGTCCACCCGAGGTACTTCTAAAACCACCACTTCTTCCGCTCGAAGCATCCATCAAGTCTCGAATGATACTCGCATCACAGCTGCCTTAGAGGCAATTCAGATGGAAATTAAGGACTTGAAGAAGGTTGTTAATAGGTGCGAGATCTGCCGAGGAGGGCACGAAACAGTTGATTGTCCGATCGATAAGCCGGAGCAGGTGGACTATTTGGGAAATCAGAATAGAGGATCTAATGCCTACGGGAACCCAGGATGGAGGAATAGCTCAAACTATGGTTGGAGGTTGGGAGGTAATGCTCAGGGCTTTCAGCCGAGGCAAAAGCAAAGTCAGGTTAGAGATACAGAGGTGGCAGGGAGTCCGAGTGTGGGGAAGAGCAGTGGTATGGACCTGGATCTAAAGGAGTTTATATTTAAGCAATCTACCATGCTTTCCCACCTTATTGATAGAGATAATAACACACAGAATAGACTGGCTGAGCACGACACCTTATTGAAGAACCAGCAGTCGTCAATTTTGGAGATGTCTCGAAAGATGGATGAGATGATGAAGCATATGCTACCTAATAAGCAGGTCGAAGCATTTTCAGGGAAGCACCGAGCTTTACCCGAAGGCACAGCTGAAGGCGGTGACCACCTGTAGCGGCAGAGGAGGCGATAGAGAGCAGCCACCGGCCGATGATGAGGAGCCGGTGGACGAGGAGATAGAGATGGAGGCTCCTGTGAGGACGCACGAGAGGCGAGCCCCAGGAAGTACCCGCGTCAAACGACTAGACTCCTGCGAAGAAGGTTGCTGAGAAGAATATTGAAGAGAAGAAGAGTCCCGAAGTCGATCTTACTCGAGTTCTGTATCCTGCCCGTCTTCTGCAGCAGAAGTATGTGGAGGAATATGGACATTTCTTGGACACGTTTAAACAGTTAAAAATCAATCTTTCGTTTGTCAAGGCACTCCAGCATACGCCCAAATATGCTAAATTCTTAAAAGATCTTCTTTCGAATAAGAAGAAGCTGGAGGGGCTTTCGACAGTATGTCTAAATGAAGGATGCTCTGCGGTAGTCCAGAACAAGCTGCCGAAGAAATTAGCAGACCCGGGTCACTTCGCGATTCCGTGTTTGTTTGGCAGCTCGACTGAGAGCTACGCGTTGGCCGATTTAGGTGCTAGCATAAATCTAATGCCATATTCTCTCTATAAAAAGCTAGACCTAGGCGAGCCGGTCCCAACGCGCATGAGTTTATCCTTTGCCGATCGTTCGGTCAAATATCCACGGGGAATCGTGGAAAACGTACTCATTAAAGTCAATAAATTCGTTTTCCCTGTGGATTTTGTTATTCTTAACATGGAGGCTGACGATCAGGTCCCGCTCATTTTGGGACGACCATTCCTGCGTACTGCTAAAGCGATTATTGACATCTTCGACGGAAAAATTACACTTCGTGTAGGGGAGGAGAACGTCACCTTCGATGTTGTCAAATCGATGAGGAACTCCAGTAGTCAGGACGATTCCGTTTACTTTCATGACACGTTCATATCTCAGTTCGAGCGCTGTCTGGACTACATCTCTGGAGCAGATTTGCTCAATCAGGAGGACGAGGTCGATGTTCCCCCGGAGCATGACCTGAGCGTTCTTGCTAGCTCACCTCCTGAATACCCCGAGGTTTTCATGGTTTCCGATAGTACCGAGGGACCGAAAGAGAGACCATCGATTGAGGCACCACCGTCCCTTGAGCTTAAAGAGCTACCTCCTCATTTGGAGTATGCTTTCTTGGACGGTGAGGCCGATTTGCCTGTCATTATTTCTTCTCGGTTGACGGATGATGAGAAGTCGAGGTTGGTTGATGTGCTTAAGGCACACAAACAGGCTATTGCGTGGAAACTCGTGGACATTCAGGGCATCAGCCCGAACTTTTGCACGCACAGGATACTCGTGGAGGATGAGTACAAGCCTGTAATCCAATCTCAGAGGAGGCTCAACCCTAACATGTCGGAGGTGGTCAAAAAGGAGGTTATCAAACTCCTCGACGCTGGCCTGATCTATCCCATCTCTGATTCTTCATGGGTGAGTCCCGTTCATGTCGTCCATAACAAGGGAGGGATGACAGTTGTCACTAACGAACGAAACGAGCTTATTCCGACTAGGACAGTTACAGGTTAGCAGGTTTGCATTGACTACAGGAGGCTTAACGACGCTATTAGGAAAGACCACTTTCCTCTTCCGTTCATCGATCAGATGTTGGAGCGTCTGTCGGGACGACAGTTCTACTGTTTTCTTGATGGATTTTCAGGAAAAGACCACATTTACAAGCCCATAAGGTACCTTCGCGTACAAACGTATGCCTTTCGGGTTATGTAATGCTCCCGCTACATTCCAGCGTTGCATGGTAGCGATTTTTCAGGACATGATCGAGAGTTCCATGGAGGTCTTCAGGGATGATTTTCGGGAACTCCTTTGATCAATGTCTTCCTAATCTTGAGAGAATGATGAAGCGGTGCATAGAGACGAAGTTGATGCTGAACTGGGAGAAGTGCCACTTCATGGTGACTGAAGGCATTGTGCTTGAACACAAGATTTCGCGCGACGGTATTGAGGTAGACAGAGCTAAGATTGACACCATCAGTAGACTTCCTCCACCGACTAGTGTGAAATCCGTTGGTAGTTTTTTCGGGCACGCGGGTTTTTATCGTAGGTGCATCAGAGATTTTTCTAAGATCACCCGGCCCATGACTCGCCTTCTAGAGAAGGACATCACATTCGACTTTGATGCTGATTGTCTGAAGGCGTTTGAGTTTCTCAAAGGGCAGCTGGGTAACGCCCCTATCTTAGTAGCACCCGACTGGAGCTTACCCTTCGAGCTCATGTGCGACGCTAGTGATTTTGCAGTCGGTACTGTTTTAGTTCAGCGAAAGGACAAGCACTTTCACCCTATCTATTACGCGAGCAAGACCCTCAATGATGCTCAGGAGAATTACACGAATACCGAGAAGGAGCTTCTAGCAGTGGTCTTCGCGTTCGACAAATTCCGTTCTTATCTCT
Source organism: Bidens hawaiensis (assembly GCF_021521415.1). Classification (NCBI taxonomy): domain Eukaryota; kingdom Viridiplantae; phylum Streptophyta; class Magnoliopsida; order Asterales; family Asteraceae; genus Bidens; species Bidens hawaiensis. The sequence continues at coordinate 86,061 of NW_027498465.1, read as the reverse complement.
TGCTGTCCAAAACCATCGTTTATACTGATCATGCGGCATTGCGATACCTGTTCGCCAAAAAAGATGCCAAACCTAGTCTGATACGAGGGATTTTCTTACTTTCCGAGTTCGATACTGAGATTAGAGATAAAAAGTGAGCTGAGAATGTTGCTTCAAATCACTTGTCACGTTTAGAGGATCCGAAGAGAGAGGAGATTAGAGAGGACACCATCGAGGATAGGTTTCCCCACGAGTCGTTGATGATGGTGAGAGTGAGATATGAGAGCGAGCCAGTTTTGTACGTGAGTGCTGAAGAGGAGCGTCTGCCATGGTTCTCCGACATTACGAATTATCTGGCCGAAGGAGTGGTGGTCAAGGGCATCAGTTATCAGCAGAGGAGGAAGTTTTTTTCAGATGCCAGCCATTACATATGGGATTCACCGTATTTGTTTCGTGTAGGCGCCGATCGAGTGTTGAGGAGGTGTGTGAGTAGGGAAGAGGGCCGTGAGATTCTTAGACATTGTCATGAGTGTTTCACTGGAGGCCACCATGGTCCGTCTTCCACCGCTAGGAAAGTTCTGGATTCCGGCTTTTATTGGCCATCGATTTTTAAAGACTCACACGTGTTTGTTAGACAATGTGACGCATGTCAGCGCACTGGAAATATCTCATCCCGTAATGAGATTCCCCAAAACCCTATTCAGGTTTGTGAGGTTTTCGACGTTTGGGGCACTGATTTCATGGGTCCGTTCCCTTCTTCTCGAGGGAACCGATACATTCTCGTGGCTATCGACTACGTTTCCAAGTGGGTTGAGGCTCAAGCCTTTCCCACTAATGACGCCCGAGTTGTTGTGGGATTCTTGAAGAGGTTGTTCAGACGGTTTAGTACTCCCAAGGCCTTGATTAGTGATAGGGGCACACACTTTTGCAATGCCCAGAAGGAGAAGACGTTGGGACGGTATGGGGTCACCCATCGTTTGTCCACTGCCTATCACCCACAGATGAGCGGGCAAATGGAGAACGCGAACCGAGGCGTGAAGAGAATTCTAGAGAAAACAGTCAGCAAGAACCAAAAGGACTGGTCCGATAAGTTAGATGATGCGCTTTGGGCTTTCCGCACAGCATTTAAAACGCCTATTGGGACCACACCCTTTAGGATGGTTTATGGGAAAGCGTGTCATCTGCCGGTTGAGTTAGAGCACAGAGCGTATTGGGCGTTGAGATCCGTTAATTTTGACCTGACCCATGCTGCAAAAAACCGGTATCTCCAAATCCATGAGGTTGAGGAGTTGAGAGATGAGGCGTACGCGAGATCGTGGAGTTATAAGGAGCAGACGAAGGCGTTGCATGATCGGAAGTTGAAGAAGGTGAAAGAGTTTAAGTGTGGGGATCGAGTGCTGGTTTATAATTCCCGTCTGAAGTTATTTCTAGGTAAACTTAGATCGAGATAGGGAAGACCGTATACAGTCAAGGAGGTATTCCCGCATGGTGCTGTTGAAGTTCGAGATGTTGATGGGAGCTCGTGGAAGGTAAACGGCCAAAGGTTAAAGCCTTATATTGGTGGGCCGGTAGATTCGGTTGAGGAGGACGTGTTTCGCCTCGACATCCCTAGGTTGATTGATTGATAGGGATAGGACTTCGGGTGACTACCCGAGTGTAGAGTTTGTATATGTTTTTATTTCTTTTCTTTTATATTTGTATTTTGAGTCAGTTTTAAGTTTTAGAGTCTGTTTATTGTCTGCTTTGGGTGCTTTGAGCTTTGTTTTGCAGGTTTGGATGCTATCGTTCGTACTCAATCTCCATTCGGATGGGGGCGTTCTGAACTTATTTGATTTTAGGAGGGTACCAAAAAGCCGCGGCCACGAATGAAATGCTATACGGTCGCTTTATTGGAACTTGACTTATGAAGATCACTGCCTTATTACCAGGGGAGTCTGTTCTATTTTCTTTATTTATTTATTTATTTTTTGTTTTATTTTATTTCTGCAATATTTTTGTCTTTTTCCTGTCACATATTGAGGACAATGTGAAATTTAAGTGTGGGGATGAGAAACTGGCATTTTTTTAGATAGTTTAAAAAAAATAATAAAATAAAAAAAATTATTGTTATTTTATTTTACTTTTTTTTATGAAAGGAAAAAAAAGAGTTTTTTTTTTCTTTTAGATAGTTTAAAAAAATAATAATAAAATAAAAAAAATAATAATACAAATAAAAAAAAGTATATATTTATATAAAAAAAATTAAAAAAATAACTAAAAAAAATGTTCCTTGAATTAAATGTTTTGCAACCAAATGGAAGATGATAGAAAAATTGGAGATTGGTTTTACAAAACTATTAATATATATGAGATAAAAAAATAGAAAGCGTACTAAATTTGGGATGTGTCGGTAGGCCCAACTAGCCTTGAAAGATTCCCCTGATTATTATTAATATACCTAATAGTCATAAACCTTGTGAGTTCTCATCTTGAGGGAGGATAGTGAAGCTGAAAATTCGATAAGGCCTAACGAGTATTACCTTAATCTTTAAACCTTGAGGTGGTGAGAATTACATGCACTTAAAAATTAGCACGCCACTTTGTTTTATGAAAGTAAATAACGAGTGGTGGCGTCCGACCATGTCCATCATTTATCCGAGCTTAGAAAATAGCTATATATTTAGGTAAAAAATGCCTAAGAGCACAAAATTTTGTTGCCCGAACGTCAAATATGTGCAAATATGTTGAAAGTAAAGTGAATGAGAAAGTTATGCAAATGCTAAAGAAGCATTCGCATTCAAAAAAAATTAATTAGAAAAGGAGGCTAAAAGGCACATACTAGATGGGGCCGAGAGCTTACGAGTTACCAATGGGATGGTGACTCTGAGGATATACTATTGGGGCTTGAAAGTTCTTAGTCAATAAATATTTTTAGGAAATACTAAGGGTGGAGGCCTGAGACCGTCATATACTGGGTTGCAGCTCGGGTGAAACAATGTTGGGCCGAAATCCGCGAATATAGTTTTAAGAATAGGAATCGCTCGTACGACCTCATTTGACCATTTATCCATTTAAATTCCACCTGAGTGTATTTTCTTCTTACCATTAAAGGGTTTTTAGCTTACGGTGATAGGTTGAACCAGTCTGCTTCAACCCGGTTTTTAATTGTCTTGATTATGCTTGAGATGGGGGTAAGCAGATCTGTAACTCTTTAGGTGTGAGACCCAAACGTTTATCGATATCACTTGAACTTAATCACTGAATATGATGGGGGGCTTGATAGGTTGGTGGCTAGGTTTAAGTGGACAACAATATCTGCAATCACGGTTTTTTGCGTTTTTCTATTATTAATTAAAGTAACCTAAATATTTTGAAAATCTGTTTTCCGATTATGATTTCATTGCAAATAGCTTTTAAGTGCGTTTGAGCCAAGTTTTTATTAAATATTATTAATATTTGGTTCACATTTGAGTTTTAATGGTTTCTAGAGATTATGAGCTAAAATGGAACATTTTTATTAAACTTTAAACCGACGAATGAAGAGTCGAGCATATGATATATTATACTAATTATTATTAGTACAATTATATTTAGTATTTAATAAGAAAAAAAAAGAAAAAAATAAATAGAAAAATTGTGTCCTAAAGTTAACATGAATAATAATAATAATAATAATAATAATAATAATAATAATAATAATAATAATAATGTTAGGTAGGCATGTTGTTTTTTTTAATTTTTTGGTTTAAATTGGGCAGGGGCCCACAAAATGATTGAAAGAAATTGGGCCGTAGAAAGTTGGATTGAATTGAAGATTAGTCACCACAACATTAAAAGGATTTTGTGATGGTATTTGGAGGGCTTTCGGTGAGCCAAAAATAATTAGGTCGGTTGACATATTATAAAAGAAGAGTTCACGGTGGGGGATTGAAAACACAGCCGCCATTTGATATTCAGGGGGATACCTTTCTGTGTTTTTTTTAGTGGGGTCACGTTTTTTAAGAAGCAGCCGCAGGAACACACAGAGGTCAAAGAAAGAATATTGTGATTGGAGGGTTTTGATTTGGGTCTTGGCAGAACTAGAATGAAGACAAAAGAAGGAAAAGCATCCGAACATATTTTTTTGGTTTGATTTTATTAATTTTTGTTATGAAACTAGTTAAACTAATTTATTATATTCTTGTTTTGAGCATAATTGTTGTCTAAACTCTTTTTAGTTACCTAGGCTTTGAATGAATATTTGTTGAATTTTGGTTTGCTTGTCTGTATTGGGTTATTGGTGTTGGACTAATATTATTGTTATAGACTTTTTGATGTTTTTAAGATGAATATGCATGATTAATATTAATTTACTTTTATTCCATAAGTTCCATATGTGTCTTCGTGAAAGTCTTTCATGTGTAGATGCGTATTAGGTTACATACTGTGTGTTCGTAACTAGTTTATGGTTTATAGTCGACATAATCCATAGGAACTATTGTTTGAGGATTTAGAGATTTTAAGTGTTCTACCTATCTTGAGACTGAGAGGTAATAGATAGTTGGGGTTGTCATACTCATTAGGCGGTCTGGGTATAGATTACACGAGAGTGGGTTTCCCCCTTATTGTCTTTTGATTTTTGCTATCCTAAGTCTTTTTGAGCATATTTAGGTTACTCCTTACGTCCCTTACACTCCCGGATGTATTGTGATTAGTAAGACTGAGAGGTGATCTAGTCATTAGAGTACTTTAATATTGTTGGAGAGACTGAGAGTTAATCCAACCAACCGGTTTACATCATACGCCCCTTAGGTATTCCTTTTAGGTGACACCTAGAGAATGATCAGGATCCACTAGGATGTCTAGGGCGTCGTATCTTTAGATCCCGGTTCCATCACAGTTTCCATAACCGTTAAGTATCCAAGATTCACAAATAAGATTTCAAGCCTAGGTAACGCCTTTCTCATTATTGTTTTCGTCTAAGTCTTAAAATTTTAAGTTTAATTTAGTTAAATTAATTTAGTTTAAATAATTATTAGTTTTAAAATAAAATAAGTAAAAATCCAAAAATAATATTTTTTCTTATTTATTAGTTTATTTAGCTTTTATAATCTAGTTTCGTTAATTTAATAAGTGTCTCTAGGGTTCGATATTCCCGGACTTCTCATAGCTATTCTACACTCGATAGGTACACTTGCAAGTTGCTAGTGGTTTGGTTTAGGGTATTCTAGGTTTTTATTACTCGTTGTGCTAGGTTGATTAATAGCATAATTTTTATACCACTTTTAGGCACATAATTTACACCAGGCCCCGAGAGCCTGGTACAGCACGTTGGCTGACCATTTGATATAAAGCGGATTCACGAGGGGAACTATTGATTGTACATTGTTTTATAAGAACGTGGGTGATGATCTGCTCCTCGTCCAAATTTATGTGGACGACATCATTTTTGGTTCGACAAATGACAGCCTGTTAAAAAAGTTTAAGAAGACGATGCAAACCAAATTCGAGATGAGCTCGGTGGGAGATATGAACTTTTTGTTAGGATTGCAAGTTCACCAGTCTGATTCCGGGATCTTTATCTATCAAACGAAATATGTGAACGATGTCTTGAGCTGATTCAAGATTTCCGTCTGCAAAATTCCTTCGACACCTCTTCCTGTGGGTGACAATTTATCACTGGATGAATTGGAGGATACCGTAGATCCAACTCTGTATCGAGCTATGATTGGCTCTCTCATGTATTTGACTGCATCTAGACTTGATACCATGTTTGCTGTTTGTTTGTGTGCTAGGTAGCAATCGAGTCCCCGAGTGACTCACCTGGCGGCAGTATAGCGCATCTTACATTATCTGAAGGGAAATCCATACATCGGGTTGTGGTACCCCAAAGACAATAAGTTCGATCTCACCGTTTTTACTGATTCGGACTGTGGAGGATGCAAGATCAACTTCAAATCTACAACAGCGGGATGTCAATTCTTAGAAAACCGGCTTGTTTCCTAGCAGTGTAATAAGCAGACAACGGTCTCAACTTCAACAGCCGAAGCAGAGTATGTGGCAGCATCGAATTGCTGCTCACAGGTTCTACGGATCGAGCAACACTTGCGGGATTACGGTTTGAAGTTTCTTACTACTCCAATTTATATTGATAATTCTGCAGCAATTTCAATCACCAAAAATCTGGTTCACCATTCGAAAACCAAACACATTGAAATCCGTTATCACTTCATACGTGATTGTTTTGAAAAGAAATTTATCTCAATTGATAAAATACACACGAATTTTCAAAAGGCTGACCTTTATACCAAAGCGTTTGATAAAAACACGTTTTCAATATCTGCTAGGTATAAATGGTTTAAAAACTTTAAAAGATGTTCAAATGCTTGGTTAAATCAATTTATTTTTTTGTTTTAGTTCAATTTTTGTTGTTTTTAGGGGGAGAAAATATAAACTCCAAAAACATTCAAATAATTGAAAAACGTCAGAAACATTGAAAAATGCTCCTCAAAATGAGTTCTCGAGCAAAAAGGGAAAATGATAATACATTGGTCATTTTTATCCAAAGTTCAGTAAAAAGTAAGTAATAAAGAGACTGTATGCTTAATTATATTGATGTATTGGTAGGTCTTTAGATAAACAAGTAAGAACTAGCAAGAGATATAAATCTAAATGCGTGCTAAATCTAGTGGAGTTACATCTTAATGCATAGTTAATATCCGTATTAAGTACCAAAAAATTTAAAGATTGTTGTGTGTACATGCGTTCATTTTTGAAGAAAATTCTGCTTTGTTTTATTTTAATTTTGCAAAGTAATTCAACTTTATTTTTTCTTTATTTTTGTTCAAATATTGGATCCTCTCCTGCGAGATAAGACTATCCAACCTAAGGGTTAATATTTGAATATTCTGCTTTATTTTCATGGTGTTTCGTATAAAATATTGGACTTTCTCCGTACGATAATACGGGATTATACGAATTGAGGGTTAAGATTTTATGCAACTTCTGCTCATTTTATCATTTTATTTTGTTAAAATGGAACCTTATCTGTGTGTAGTAATACCGATCTTAAGGGAAAATTTTAACTTTCTGCTCTATTTTCTATTTCTTATTTTTGCAAGAGTCACAGCTAATCAATTTAAAGAAAAATCAAAACACGTACATGTGAAATTCACTGTATAAGAGACATAATATTGTGTTTGATGGGTGGGTTCCACATATGATTTGTGCCAAAATTGAACAAATTAAGCATATCACCGAAAGTTCTGAAACACTTGTTGGAAGATTTTGGTGGGCAACAATACCAATAATTGACTCAACATCAGTCATAATGAAAAACTGAAAATAAAACTGAGATGGAAGGAAAACTTGATCAATATGATTCCCTGCTCAACTCACAAAAATATGTACTTCTTTGATAGCTTAGTTGTTTAATGTGTTTCGTTATTTGTTCTTTGAAAATTTTCGAAAATCCAAAAAGTTTTTTATTTTTTTTCCTGCTTTAGTTTTGATTTACCAAGCTGGCGAATGAATTCAAAAGAAAAAGAAAAAGATTAATCCACAAAACGTTTAAGTTAATCGTGTTTAATGTATTTACAGCTGGTATCAGTTGTAGGTTTAACGTAATAATCCATTTAAGTTAAACATTACCGATCCATGGTTGATCGGGTATCTTAATGTATGCAATTAAAACCTAAAGTGGATTTAATTGAATATTTAATTCATTGTATAAAACCTTAATTGGTTTTAATGAATATTTAATTCCTTAATGAGATTGATTCTCATTCGCTAAGGAAGTTGGTGATTCATTAACTGGTTTAACGAATGTAAAGCCATTCGTTATTTAAACATAACGAATAAGTTTCTTATTCGTTATATATTCATTCGCTCCCGTTGTGCATAACGAATGGAAGACATTCGTGTGACCATTAACGAATGGAATGGATTTAATGTATCATTCGTTAAGAATTTAACGAATGACATTCTTATTCGTTAGAAACATTAACGAATAACGTATATTCGTTACAGATTAACGAATAAATCCTTATTCGTTTAAAAGATTAAACAAATCAGGATGAATAAGTTAACGAATGAGGCCATTCGTTAGTTCAAAATTTGAACGAATGACCTCGGGTTGTGCGAAATCTGAGGGTTTATTATCCCAAGGTCTGACGAATGGGATCTCTTCACTCAGTTTCCAAAGAAAACTCTTGCCAAAATTTTTCAAAATCCTATACTTGCGTTTTAGTCTAATCAGTTGATTCCGTTGTGTTATTCAGGTATTGACGATCACTCTGATTAATATTTCGTCGGTTATTTGAGGGTTAACAAAGTGTTTGAGATATGCTTGTTTATCAAACAGTTGTCAGCAATTATTCAGTATAATTGAATCGATTATTCTGCAAATGATTCATATTATTGCTTGAAAACGACTATCGATTGTCTTAGATAGGATGAATTGATAAACTACATGTGTATGTTAACATATTAGTAGATTAGACGATGTCATTCTTTCATTTTTGACTCGCTATTAAGTCAAAATTAAGTTTATAATTTGACTCTGAATGGTCAAAGGCTGATCAGGAAAGATTCGTTATATATTAACGAATGATTGTTATATTCGTTAAAATTTGTTAACGAATGATCATATGATCGGTTAACGAATGATCAAGTTGATTCGTTAAAGATTCAATATTTGATTCGTATAACATATGTTAACGAATAGGACTAATTCGTTAAAGGTAACGAATGAATAATGTTAATGTATAACGAATGTCTTAATCGTTTTAAATCTTTTAACGAATGAGATAGCCATTTGTTATTCAGATTTTAATATCTTAATATTATTCTAATGTTTATGTTTGATTTCAACAGAAATGGCTGACGAAATTATTCATAATCCAGCTCCCGAGCATAACCTAGAAGCTAATCCTATTCAAGCTGAACCTGAACAAGCACCTGCACGGTTATCGTGGAATGAAAGTCATAACATTTGTGCCTATCTCGGGCTGAAATTTGATGAAACACCTATCTTTGGCAGGATGATCAGCTTCTTGACTCGTTCGAGAATTTACATAGCCATATCTACTCGCAATTTGGTTTATCAGAAGATTATACGTGAGTTCTGGGATACTGCCCGATTGAATGAAGTCGAGAATCAGATAAAGGCTGTTATTCAAGACAAACGAGTGGTGATTGATGTTGGAGTGATTCGAGACTCGTTGGGGTTTATTTATACTATTGATGATCGATATGAATTCGAGAAGGATTTAATTAGAGGATTATTCGGTCAAGTAAAGTATAATGGTGATTTGGGTAGATCGATGTACAACAAGGCGAACTTGTGTGAACAATACAAGTACTTGTTGCATGTGTTGATACACTATCTTGGAGGACGTAAAGGTGGATTCGATGAATGCCGATCGATGCTTCAATATGCTTTCGTGGCCTTAGTGTTAAATAAACCATTTAATTTCTCTTAAATGGTTTATTATCACTTGAAGGAAAACTTGACGAGCCACCATAAGTTTTTAATGTATCCAAGGTTTCTACAGATGATAATCAATGATCTGCAGCCGGGCTTGATTAAAGATCAAGATGATGTTATGAAGCTGAAGCACATGGATGACGAAACAATGAGACGTTTGAGATCATACCGAGGTCAGAGTCTTGCAGATCGTCCAAAATTCAAATGTTTGATTGGTCATTTAGTGAATATTGATTATGTTGCACCGCCTAATGATCGTTGGATTCATGATGATTCTGATTCTGAACGTGAAGGTGGTGATGGTGGAAATGATGGAGGTGATGGTGGTGATGGTGGTCCAGGACCACAGGCTGAGTTAAGTTATGAGCAGAAACGTAAACATAAAGGGAAAGAAGTGATGGTTGAAAAGAGTGATAAAGTAAAGAAGCAACGTGTTAGACGTGGGTCAGGGATTGAGATTCCGAGTCAACCGTTTGTTCGTTCGACTCCTCCTATATCTATTTCAGATCCAATTCACACATCTCCTGCACCTACACAGATTCCAAGGTCACCGACTCTGATTCATATTCCAGTGTCTCCGGTACCTCCTTCTATGACCTTGATTACTACTGCACGACCAGATCCAGTATTTGGTGATGTTCTTCAGACTGTGTTAGCTCGTATGCCTACACCGCAGCCTACTACTCCGATGACTCCTATTACACCTACACCGTTGCCAAGACCTGAGCATTCGTTTATGACTTTCAATTGTCCTCAGGGTCCGATGCAACTACTTCATCCCCATTTTTATGAGTTGTCTCCCAGTGCCCAGTGGTTTAATCTGTTGAATCTGATTCGTATGCAACAAACCCAGATTCAAGCAGAACGTTCATTTCAGGAACAGATGCGGGCAGAGCAGCGGAATATGTTTAGACATATTCAATTCTTTCAACGAGAAAATAGGGAACTGAAATCCCTTGTTGCTGCTCAGGGGGAGAGATTGGACAAGCAGGATGAGATCATTCTTCAGTTGACGTGTAAACAATAAAGAAGTTAAAGAACGATGAAGATGACCAGATGGAGTAGGTGGTGGGGTAGATCAGCAACCGGGCGGCAGTTATGCACCGTCGGCAGGTAATAAGACTGATCCGAGTACTGGTGGTGGGTCTGGGGTTAGTCAGTTGCAGATAGTGCCATACAAGGATTACACGAGAGCTAAGCCAATTGATGTTATTCCAGCAAATATGATTTTATTTATGGGAATGAACGGAATAGTTTATAGTATGGTGAATGCGGACGAGATCGAAGAAGGTGAATTTGTTGATCATTCATTAACAAAAGAACAAATTGCCTTGCTTCTGGATCTAAACGTAGATGAGGTGGATGTGTTGGGTAAAAGTGTGGATGTGGATGTTGAAATAGAAGAAAGTGAAAGAACCTATACATATCTAGATCTTGATAACAACGATACACATGTTGATTCTAATACGATTAGGCTTGCATACGTTATGTGTGTGTAGTGTGTGTATTGAGTGAACAATTCGGCAGAGTAACGAGAGAGAAATGGTAAATATTAGAACTATTATAATAGAATAGATTACAGGGGTATATATAGGGAGATGACCTCATTCGTTAAGAGAAACTTGACGAATGAGTCATTCGTTACACTTAGTTAACGAATAAACAACCTTATTCATTATTACAATAAAGATAGCGAATTGCCAACATTCGTTATGTTCCATTCGTTAAACAGGGTTAATGAATGGGACGTACATTAGACGAATGTGACACATTCGTTACAGGGTAACGAATGTGCCTTACATTTAGGCATATTTACATTATAACCCCCTATACATTAAACTATTACCTTAAAAACCCTGATAAAGATCGAGACGTACAAAACATGTATCAACAAACTCCCCCACGTCTCGAGCTCTTTATCTCTTAGTTCTGGAATATCTTCGTCTTCCAATCAACACAACTGTGTATCTTGTATGCGTAACAGACTCTAACCACCTTCTGAAACTGCATAGCTAGCACATAGTCTCTTACGTTAGCAAATCTGATCTGACTAGTAAATAGCTCATCGTAGTCGGATTCAGATAAGTTAACCAGCCACATTGGATCAATCACACGTATTGTCTTCGTGTTAGACCCGTGACCATATACAATAACCGATTCACCTGTACGATTGTCGTAGTACCAATAATTAAACACGGTGAATAGACTCTGAGGAAATGTCTTCATTGGAACCCTGTTAATAGTCTTCGGCGGCTTTACCTGTAAAATTAACTTTCTCCAGCCTGTGCGAGTATCAATCTCATCAATGTACTTATGAGTAGGCACCTGAGGCTTGAAAAACTTGAAACCAAAACTAGTTTCATGTAATAACTACTTATAAAACCAACTAGCCCACTTATCGTCCCCACGATTCACAAACGGGCGATTGGCTAGGGTTCTCACATCCCATCTGGCATAGATAAGATATCGTGTGGGCGTTTGAAATAATAAATACCATGCTCCCACTTCAGGATATATACCTTAAGATCTGAATCATACTGCCATGCTACCATATCACCTCTCACATCTTTAGCTGGCTTGTACTTTTTCATTTGGTATGCCGATGCTCGAGCCCTTGCTAATTTGACTTCCTCTTGTTCATGATAATGAAAGGTCTCGATCATCTTATTCATCTTCTTTACGTTATGCTCGAACATACCATCCAAAGCACGTTTGCGCTTTTTCTCTATTGTCGATACGTGACTGGTCTTTGCAGCTTTATTCCACTTCTCTTTTTCTTCTTGTAACCGACGTTTTGCTGCATCGAAGTGTTCAGTAGTGAAAAACGGAATACCTGAGTCAGTGTTGTTGTCGGTGTAAAACTCAGGGTACTCCTCAGCAGTAACATTTTCAACTTCTACTTCTTCAAAGTCAGGCACATTCCCATGAGGAATGCCTGTATTATCACTCTCTTCCATTTCCACACCAATACTCTTATCCAACACATCTACCTCTTCCTTATTTAGATCCAGAAGCAAGGCAATTTGTTCTTTTGTTAATGTGTGATCAACAAATTCACCTTCTTCGATCTCATCTGCATTCACCATACTATACACAACCCCATCCATTCCTACAAAAAAAAAGCATGTTAGCCGGAATAACATCTATTGGCTTGGCTCTCGTGTAATCTTTATGTGGAACAATCTGTAGATTACTAGCTTCAGACCCACCACTAACACTCGCATCAGTCTTATTACCCGCCGACGGTCTGGAACTTCCGCCCGGTTGCTGATCTACCCCACCCCTTGCACCATCTTAATCATCTTCATCATTCTTTAATTTCTTCAATTCATCTTCTTTACAAGTCAACTGAAGAATGATCTCATCCTGCTTATCTAATCTCTCCCCCTGAGCAGCAATCAGGGCTCGAAGTTCCCTATTATCACGTTGAGCCGATAGAAGATGCCTCAACAAATTCTGTTGCGCTAGCTCATTTGCAGCTCTGTCTGCTTGCATTTGATTTTGCTGTAAATGCAACAGATTCATCGTGTGAAACCATTGAGCATGAGGAGCCATGTGATAGAAATTAGGATGCACTAGTTGCATTGGACCCTGAGGACGATTGAATAACATAAAAGAATGCTCAGGCCTCGGCAACGGTGTTGGAGTAACAGGAGTAGTTGGCTGTGGTGTAGGCATCCGTGCCAATACAATATGTAATATGTCTCCAAAATGAGGATCAGGCCTCACAGTAGTAGCCAAAGTCAGAGTTGGAGGCATTAGAGAAGTAGGCATCTGCACAGGTGTTGGAGAACGAGGAAAATCTGACATTGTAGTAGAAGTAGGAGATCGTGGAATTTGTGAAACTGGCACTGGAGAAGCAGTAAAAGGAATAATAGGAGTAGAAACAGCAGTAGAAGACACAAACGGCTAACTCGGTATCTCAATACCCGAACCTCTTCTAACTCATTGTTTCTTGGGTTTATCCCCATTTTCCGTCGTCGGTTCTTTACCTTTACGCTTACGCTTCTGTTCATAACTTAACTCGGCTTGTAGTCCTGGACCACCATTACCACCATCATCTCCATCATCAGCACCATCACCACCTTCATGTTCTGAATCTGAATCGTCATGAGCCCAACGATCATTAGGTGACGCAATATAATCAATATTTGCCAGATGACCAATCAAACGTTTAAACTTTGGTCGATCTACCAAGCTTTGACCCCTTTACGATCTTAAACGTCGCATCGTCTCTTCATTCATATGATCAAGCTTCATCACATTTGTTTGGTCTTTCTCCAAATCAGGCAACAGATCATTAATCATCATTTGCAAAAATCTGGGATACATTAAGAACTTATGTCTGCTGGTGATGTTTTCTTTCAAATGATAATAAACCAATTCTGAGAAATTGAATGGTTTATTAAGAACAAGAGCAACAAATGCAGATTGAAGCATCACTCGGCACTCGTCAAATTCACCCTTACGTCCACCGAGACAATGAATCAATACGTGAAGTGAATGCTTGTATTGTTCACATAAGTTCGCTTTGTTGTACATAGATCGGCCCAAATCACCATTATACTTTACACGGCCAAATATATCTCTGATCAATGTTCTATCGAACTCACATCTGTCATCAACTGTGTCATTAAATCCCAATGAGTCTCTGATCTCGCCAATATCAATCACTAGCCGTTTTCCTGAATAACCGCTTCTATCTGATTATCTTCTTCATTTAATTTAGCAGTATTCCAAAACTCTTGTATTATCTTCTGATAAACAACTGTACGGGTAGAAATGGCCTTGTAAATTCTGGAGCGAATCAAAAAACTAATCATTCCCCGAATATCAAAGAATCTTCAAAGTTCGGCTCAAGATAGGCACAAATATTATGGCTCTTGTTCCATGACAGCATGACGGGAGCTTGAACAGGTTCATCTTGAATTTGAGGCTCGGGAACTGGGTTTTGAATTATCTCGTCTGCCATTTCTGTTAAAAAAATCAGTAAACTGTTTAAATACATCATATTGATTTAACGAATAAGCATCTCATTCGTCACTTTATACGAATGAGACATTTGTTATACAATTAATTTTTTACATTCGTTACGAATAACGAATCATACTTATACGTGAAGTCATTCGTTATTGTAACGAATCAATGTGTATTACTTTAACGAATCAACTCTGATTCGTTACACTTATTCGTTATCAATTTCACTGTCCATTCGCTACCTTAGTGAAACGGATAGTCTTTCGTTAACAATTTAACGAATCTGACCTGATCATTCGTTACAAAGGTAACGAATCTAAATTAAATTTTCCATTTGACTATCAGGAGTCAAAAATTAAATTAATTTTGACTATTCAAAGTCAAAGACGATGAATATCAACGACGTATCAGTTAGTTTCCTAACAATTTTCACATTTAAATCCAATGACATTGGCCGGAAATCGGTTTTATATCTTAATCAATGATCATCGGAACTAATTGTCATCAATATATATGTTTTAACAGTGTTCAACTGTTCGGTTCATGACCAGTTAGAACATCACTCAATTAACACATAAAAACCCGATGAAACTCCATAAAACTCATATCATTGAGATCGCCAATACCTGTATAACACGAATATGTTAATCAATTGCGATAATAAGCAGGTATGAGATCTTGGAAAAATTTTGCAAGAGCTCGGTTGGATGGCAATGAAATATGAACAGGTGAATGAAGAGTCATTCGTCTGACATTGGGATTATAAACCCCAATAATTTCACGCATATCAAGGTTATTCGTTCAAATTTGAACTAACGAATGGCCTCATTCGTTAATTTACAATTTGATTCGTTCAAGATTTTTAAACGAATAAGATTCTCATTCGTTAACACTTTAACGAATAATACACTAACTCTTTCATTCGTTAACATAATAATGAATATTATAGTTATTCGTTAAAATCTTAACGAATGATACATTAAAATCATTCCATTCGTTAATATTTTAAGCGAATGTTTTCCAATCATTGTACACAACGGAAGCGAATGTCTTGATAACGAATGAGAAACTCATTCGTTATGTTTAAATAACGAAAGGCTTTACATTCGTTAACCTAATTAACGAATCACCAAACTCCTTTAGCGAATGAGATACAATCACATTTAAGGAATTAAATATTTATAAAAACCAATTAGGGTTTTTAGAGAATTAAATAATCAATTAAGCCCATTAATGTTCTTATTGAAATACATTAAAATTACCCGATCATCCAATAATCGGTAAGATTTAAATTAAACGAATTTTTACGTTAATAACAATTGATACCAATTGTAAATTACATTAAGCACGATTAACTTAAAACTTTTTAAGGATCAATATTTTTCTTTTTCTTTTGAATTTATTCGCTAGCTTGGTAAATCGAAACTAAAGCAGAAAGGAAAAGAAAGAAAAATCTCCTTTTTTTTCGGATTTTCGTAAATTTTCAAATTACAAATAAAGAAAAAACAATAAACGACTAAAGTATTAAAGCAGTACATATTTTTGTGAGTTGAGCAGGGAATCATATTGACGAAAATATCATTGAGTAACACTTCAATTTCGTTGATTATTATACGCGTAACCCTACGATGATTGCAGATATAATTGTCCTCTTAAACTTTTCACAGACTTGTCGGAAACATTACGATATGCTTTAATTTGGTTCAATTAGGCACGAAACCATATGTGGACCCCATCAATCAGATATAACATTTCTATCTCTTATACAGTGAATATCACATGTACGTTTTTCTTTTGATTTTCCAAATTTTGATTAACTGTGACTCATGCAAAAATAACTAAAGAAAAATAAAACAGAAGGTTAAAAGTTTCCCTTAAGGTCGGTATGACTACACGCAAAAAAGGTTCTATTTCAACAAAATAAAAAGATAAAAATAAGCTGAAATTGCATAAATTCTTAACTCTCAATTCGGATAATACAGTATTATCGCGTGGAGAAAGTCCAAGATTTTATACGAAACACCAAGAAAAATAAAGCATAATACCCAAATATTAACCCTCAGGTCGGATAATCTTATCGCCTAGGAAAGGATCCAATATTTGAATAAAAATAAAGAAAAAATAAAGTCGAATTTCTTTGCAAAATAAAATAAAAAAACAAAGCAGAATTTTTTTCAAAAAAATGAAAGCATGCACACACAGTAATCATTTTGACTTTTGACTTTTCTTTAAACCAGATGTAGTATCAATCTTTCAAGATGTAATACCACTAGGTTCGGCATTCATTATCTTTATATCTTATCAGTTCCTATATAGTCTGTCAAGCCTATCTTCGCATATAATATTGCTAGCCTTACAGTAATTTTTAATCTAGTTTATTCATGTACTAGATCAATCCCGTCAATGTACTATCATTTTCCCTTTATGCTTCAAAAACTCATTTTGAGGAGCATTTTTCACTATTTTTTAAATTTTTCAATATTTGAATATTTTTGGAGTTTTTAAATTTTCTCTTTACAAACAGAAACCACAATATTTTTGGATTTTATATTTCTCCCCCTAAAAACAACAAAAATCGAAACAAAACAAAAAAAATAAAATGATTTAACCAAGCTTTTGAATTTCCTATAAAGTTTTTAGACCATTTATACCTAGCAGATATTGAAAACGTGCTTTGTCAAATGCCTTAGTATAAAGGTCAGCCTTTTGAAAATCCGTAAGAATTTTATCAATTGATATTAATTTCTTTTCAAAACAATCACGTATAAAGTGATAACAGATTTCAATATGTTTAGTTTTCGAATGGTGAACCGGATTTTTGGTGATTGAAATTGCAGCAGAATTATCAATATAAATGGGAGTAGTAAGAAACTTCAAACCGTAATCCCGCAAGTGTTGATGGATCCAGAGAACCTGTGAGCAGCAACTCGAGGCCGCCGCATACTCGCTTCGGCTGTTGAAGTTGAGACCGTTGTCTGCTTCTTACACTGCCAGGAAACAAGCCGGTTTCCTTTACTTTTGAATTTATTCGCTAGCTTGGTAAATCGAAACTAAAGCAGAAAGGAAAAGAAAGAAAAATCTCCTTTTTTTTCGGATTTTCGTAAATTTTCAAATTACAAATAACGAAAAAACAAAAAACGACTAAAGTATTAAAGCAGTACATATTTTTGTGAGTTGAGCAGGGAATCATATTGACGAAAATATCATTGAGTAACACTTCAATTTCGATGATTATTATACGCGTAACCCTACGATGATTGCAGATATAATTGTCCTCTTAAACTTTTCACAGACTTGTCGGAAACATTACGATATGCTTTAATTTGGTTCAATTAGGCACGAAACCATATGTGGACCCCATCAATCAGATATAACATTTCTATCTCATATACAGTGAATATCACATGTACGTATTTCTTTTGATTTTCCAAATTTTGATTAACTGTGACTCATGCAAAAATAACTAAAGAAAAATAAAACAGAAGGTTAAAAGTTTCCCTTAAGGTCGGTATGACTACACGCAAAATAGGTTCTATTTCAACAAAATAAAAAGATAAAAATAAGCTGAAATTGCATAAATTCTTAACTCTCAATTCGGATAATACAGTATTATCGCGTGGAGAAAGTCCAAGATTTTATACGAAACACCAAGAAAAATAAAGCATAATACCCAAATATTAACCCTCAGGTCGGATAATCTTATCGCCTAGGAAAGGATACAATATTTTAATAAAAATAAAGAAAAAATAAAGTCGAATTTCTTTGCAAAATAAAATAAAAAAACAAAGCAGAATTTTCTTCAAAAAAATGAAAGCATGCACACACAGTAATCATTTTGACTTTTGACTTTTCTTTAAACCAGATGTAGTATCAATCTTTCAAGATGTAATACCACTAGGTTCGGCATTCATTATCTTTATATCTTATCAGTTCCTATATAGTCTGTCAAGCCTATCTTCGCATATAATATTGCTAGCCTTACAGTAATTTTTAATCTAGTTTATTCATGTACTAGATCAATCCCGTCAATGTACTATCATTTTCCCTTTATACTTCAAAAACTCATTTTGAGGAGCATTTTTCACTATTTTTTAAATTTTTCAATATTTGAATATTTTTGGAGTTTTTAAATTTTCTCTATACAAACAGAAACCACAATATTTTTGGATTTTATATTTCTCCCCCTAAAAACAACAAAAATCGAAACAAAACAAAAAAAAATAAAATGATTTAACCAAGCTTTTGAATTTCCTATAAAGTTTTTAGACCATTTATACCTAGCAGATATTGAAAACGTGCTTTGTCAAATGCCTTAGTATAAAGGTCAGCCTTTTGAAAATCCGTATGAATTTTATCAATTGATATTAATTTCTTTTCAAAACAATCACGTATAAAGTGATAACAGATTTCAATATGTTTGGTTTTCGAATGGTGAACCGGATTTTTGTTGATTGAAATTGCAGCAGAATTATCAATATAAATGGGAGTAGTAAGAAACTTCAAACCGTAATCCCGCAAGTGTTGCTGGTTCCAGAGAACCTGTGAGCAGCAACTCGAGGCCGCCACATACTCGTATCGGCTGTTGAAGTTGAGACCGTTGTCTGCTTCTTACACTGCCAGGAAACAAGCCGGTTTCCTTTTCTTTTGAATTTATTCGCTAGCTTGGTAAATCGCTAAAGCAGAAAGGAAAAGAAAGAAAAATCTCCTTTTTTTTCGGATTTTCGTAAATTTTCAAATTACAAATAACGAAAAAACAATAAACGACTAAAGTATTAAAGCAGTACATATTTTTGTGAGTTGAGCAGGGAATCATATTGATGAAAATATCATTGAGTAACACTTCAATTTCGATGATTATTTTACGCGTAACCCAACGATGATTGCAGATATAATTGTCCTCTTAAACTTTTCACAGACTTGTCGGAAACATTACGATATGCTTTAATTTGGTTCAATTAGGCACGAAACCATATGTGGACCCCATCAATCAGATATAACATTTCTATCTCTTATACAGTGAATATCACATGTACGTTTTTCTTTTGATTTTCCAAATTTTGATTAACTGTGACTCATGCAAAAATAACTAAAGAAAAATAAAACAGAAGGTTAAAAGTTTCCCTTAAGGTCGGTATGACTACACGCAAAAAAAATTCTATTTCAACAAAATAAAAAGATAAAAATAAGCTGAAATTGCATAAATTCTTAACTCTCAATTCGGATAATACCGTATTATCGCGCGGAGAAAGTCCAAGATTTTATACGAAACACCAAGAAAAATAAAGCATAATACCCAAATATTAACTCTCAGGTCGGATAATCTTATCGCCTAGGAAATGATCCAATATTTGAATAAAAATAAAGAAAAAATAAAGTCGAATTTCTTTGCAAAATAAAATAAAAAAACAAAGCAGAATTTTCTTCAAAAAAATGAAAGCATGCACACACAGTAATCATTTTAACTTTTGACTTTTCTTTAAACCAGATGTAGTATCAATCTTTCAAGATGTAATACCACTAGGTTCGGCATTCATTATCTTTATATCTTATCAGTTCCTATATAGTCTGTCAAGCCTATCTTCGCATATAATATTGCTAGCCTTACAGTAATTTTTAATCTAGTTTATTCATGTACTAGATCAATCCTGTCAATGTACTATCATTTTCCCTTTATGCTTCAAAAACTCATTTTAAGGAGCAGTTTTCACTGTTTTTTAAATTTTTCAATATTTGAATATTTTTGGAGTTTTTAAATTTTCTCTATACAAACAGAAACCACAATATTTTTGGATTTTATATTTCTCCCCCTAAAAACAACAAAAATCGAAACAAAACAAAAAAAATAAAATGATTTAACCAAGCTTTTGAATTTCCTATAAAGTTTTTAGACCATTTATACCTAGCAGATATTGAAAACGTGCTTTGTCAAATGCCTTAGTATAAAGGTCAGCCTTTTGAAAATCCGTAAGAATTTTATCAATTGATATTAATTTCTTTTCAAAACAATCACGTATAAAGTGATAACAGATTTCAATATGTTTGGTTTTCGAATGGTGAACCGGATTTTTGGTGATTGAAATTGCAGCAGAATTATCAATATAAATGGGAGTAGTAAGAAACTTCAAACCGTAATCCCGCAAGTGTTGCTAGATCCAGAGAACCTGTGAGCAGCAACTCGAGGCCGCCACATACTCGCTTCGGCTGTTGAAGTTGAGACCGTTGTCTGCTTCTTACACTGCCAGGAAACAAGCCGGTTTCCTTTTCTTTTGAATTTATTCGCTAGCTTGGTAAATCGAAACTAAAGCAGAAAGGAAAAGAAAGAAATATCTCCTTTTTTTTTTGGATTTTCGTAAATTTTCAAATTACAAATAACGAAAAAACAATAAACGACTAAAGTATTAAAGCAGTACATATTTTTGGGAGTTGAGCAGGGAATCATATTGACGAAAATATCATTGAGTAACACTTCAATTTCGATGATTATTATACGCGTAACCCAACGATGATTGCAGATATAATTGTCCTCTTAAACTTTTCACAGACTTGTCGGAAACATTACGATATGCTTTAATTTGGTTCAATTAGGCACGAAACCATATGTGGACCCCATCAATCAGATATAACGTTTCTATCTCTTATACAGTGAATATCACATGACGTTTTTCTTTTGATTTTCCAAATTTTGATTAACTGTGACTCATGCAAAAATAACTAAAGAAAAATAAAACAGAAGGTTAAAAGTTTCCCTTAAGGTCGGTATGACTACACGCAAAAAAGGTTCTATTTCAACAAAATAAAAAGATAAAAATAAGCTGAAATTGCATAAATTCTTAACTCTCAATTCGGATAATACCGTATTATCGCGCGGAGAAAGTCCAAGATTTTATACGAAACACCAAGAAAAATAAAGCATAATACCCAAATATTAACCCTCAGGTCGGATAATCTTATCGCCTAGGAAATGATCCAATATTTGAATAAAAATAAAGAAAAAATAAAGTCGAATTTCTTTGCAAAATAAAATAAAAAAACAAAGCAGAATTTTCTTCAAAAAAATGAAAGCATGCACACACAGTAATCATTTTGACTTTTGACTTTTCTTTAAACCAGATGTAGTATCAATCTTTCAAGATGTAATACCACTAGGTTCGGCATTCATTATCTTTATATCTTATCAGTTCCTATATAGTCTGTCAAGCCTATCTTCGCATATAATATTGCTAGCCTTACAGTAATTTTTAATCTAGTTTATTCATGTACTAGATCAATCCTGTCAATGTACTATCATTTTCCCTTTATGCTTCAAAAACTCATTTTAAGGAGCAGTTTTCACTGTTTTTTAAATTTTTCAATATTTGAATATTTTTGGAGTTTTTAAATTTTCTCTATACAAACAGAAACCACAATATTTTTGGATTTTATATTTCCCCCCCTAAAAACAACAAAAATCGAAACAAAACAAAAAAAATAAAATGATTTAACCAAGCTTTTGAATTTCCTATAAAGTTTTTAGACCATTTATACCTAGCAGATATTGAAAACGTGCTTTGTCAAATGCCTTAGTATAAAGGTCAGCCTTTTGAAAATCCGTAAGAATTTTATCAATTGATATTAATTTCTTTTTAAAACAATCACGTATAAAGTGATAACAGATTTCAATATGTTTTGTTTTCGAATGGTGAACCGGATTTTTGGTGATTGAAATTGCAGCAGAATTATCAATATAAATGGGAGTAGTAAGAAACTTCAAACCGTAATCCCGCAAGTGTTGCTGGATCCAGAGAACCTGTGAGCAGCAACTCGAGGCCGCCACATACTCGCTTCGGCTGTTGAAGTTGAGACCGTTGTCTGCTTCTTACACTGCCAGGAAACAAGCCGGTTTCCTTTTCTTTTGAATTTATTCGCTAGCTTGGTAAATCGAAACTAAAGCAGAAAGGAAAAGAAAGAAATATCTCCTTTTTTTTTGGATTTTCGTAAATTTTCAAATTACAAATAACGAAAAAACAATAAACGACTAAAGTATTAAAGCAGTACATATTTTTGTGAGTTGAGCAGGGAATCATATTGACGAAAATATCATTGAGTAACACTTCAATTTCGATGATTATTATACGCGTAACCCAACGATGATTGCAAATATAATTGTCCTCTTAAACTTTTCACAGACTTGTCGGAAACATTACGATATGCTTTAATTTGGTTCAATTAGGCACGAAACCATATGTGGACCCCATCAATCAGATATAACATTTCTATCTCTTATACAGTGAATATCACATGTACTTTTTTCTTTTGATTTTCCAAATTTTGATTAACTGTGACTCATGCAAAAATAACTAAAGAAAAATAAAACAGAAGGTTAAAAGTTTCCCTTAAGGTCGGTATGACTACACGCAAAAAAGGTTCTATTTCAACAAAATAAAAAGATAAAAATAAGCTGAAATTGCATAAATTCTTAACTCTCAATTCGGATAATACCGTATTATCGCGCGGAGAAAGTCCAAGATTTTATACGAAACACCAAGAAAAATAAAGCATAATACCCAAATATTAACCCTCAGGTCGGATAATCTTATCGCCTAGGAAATGATCCAATATTTGAATAAAAATAAAGAAAAAATAAAGTCGAATTTCTTTGCAAAATAAAATAAAAAAACAAAGCAGAATTTTCTTCAAAAAAATGAAAGCATGCACACACAGTAATCATTTTGACTTTTGACTTTTCTTTAAACCAGATGTAGTATCAATCTTTCAAGATGTAATACCACTAGGTTCGGCATTCATTATCTTTATATCTTATCAGTTCCTATATAGTCTGTCAAGCCTATCTTCGCATATAATATTGCTAGCCTTACAGTAATTATTAATCTAGTTTATTCATGTACTAGATCAATCCCGTCAATGTACTATCATTTTCCCTTTATGCTTCAAAAACTCATTTTGAGGAGCATTTTTCACTGTTTTTTAAATTTTTCAATATTTGAATATTTTTGGAGTTTTTAAATTTTCTCTATACAAACAGAAACCACAATATTTTTGGATTTTATATTTCTCCCCCTAAAAACAACAAAAATCGAAACAAAACAAAAAAAATAAAATGATTTAACCAAGCTTTTGAATTTCCTTTAAAGTTTTTAGACCATTTATACCTAGCAGATATTGAAAACGTGCTTTGTCAAATGCCTTAGTATAAAGGTCAGCCTTTTGAAAATTCGTAAGAATTTTATCAATTGATATTAATTTCTTTTCAAAACAATCACGTATAAAGTGATAACAGATTTCAATATGTTTGGTTTTCGAATGGTGAACCGGATTTTTGGTGATTGAAATTGCAGCAGAATTATCAATATAAATGGGAGTAGTAAGAAACTTCAAACCGTAATCCCGCAAGTGTTGCTGGATCCAGAGAACCTGTGAGCAGCAACTCGAGGCCGCCACATACTCGCTTCGGCTGTTGAAGTTGAGACCGTTGTCTGCTTCTTACACTGCCAGGAAACAAGCCGGTTTCCTTTTCTTTTGAATTTATTCGCTAGCTTGGTAAATCGAAGCTAAAGCAGAAAGGAAAAGAAAGAAAAATCTCCTTTTTTTCGGATTTTCGTAAATTTTCAAATTACAAATAACGAAAAAACAATAAACGACTAAAGTATTAAAGCAGTACATATTTTTGTGAGTTGAGCAGGGAATCATATTGACGAAAATATCATTGAGTAACACTTCAATTTCGATGATTATTATACGCGTAACCCAACGATGATTGCAGATATAATTGTCCTCTTAAACTTTTCACAGACTTGTCGGAAACATTACGATATGCTTTAATTTGGTTCAATTAGGCACGAAACCATATGTGGACCCCATCAATCAGATATAACATTTCTATCTCTTATACAGTGAATATCACATGTACGTTTTTCTTTTGATTTTCCAAATTTTGATTAACTGTGACTCATGCAAAAATAACTAAAGAAAAATAAAACAGAAGGTTAAAAGTTTCCCTTAAGGTCGGTATGACTACACGCAAATAAGGTTCCATTTCAACAAAATAAAAAGATAAAAATAAGCTGAAATTACATAAAATCTTAACTCTCAATTCGGATAATACTGTATTATCGTGCGGAGAAAGTCCAAGATTTTATACGAAACACCAAGAAAAATAAAGCAGAATACCCAAATATTAACCCTTAGGTCGGAAAATCTTATCGCCCAGGAAAGGATCCAATATTTGAATATAAATAAAGAAAAAATAAAGTCGAATTTCTTTGCAAAATAAAATAAAAAAAACAAATCATAATTTTCTTCAAAAAAATGAAATCATGCACACACAGTAATCATTTTGACTTTTGACTTTTCTTTAAATCAGATGTAGTATCAATCTTTCAAGATGTAATACCACCAGGTTCGGCATTCATTATCTTTATATCTTATCAGTTCCTATATAGTCTGTCAAGCCTATCTTCGCATATCATATTGCTGGCCTTACTGTAATTTTTAATCTAGTTTATTCATGTACTAGATCAATCCCGTCAATGTACTATCATTTTCCCTTTTTGCTTCAAAAACTCATTTTGAGGAGCATTTTTCACTGTTATTTAAATTTTTCAATATTTGAATGTTTTTGGAGTTTTTAAATTTTCTCTATACAAACAGAAACCACAATAATTTTGGATTTTATATTTCTCCCCCTAAAAACAACAAAAATCGAAACAAAACAAAAAAAATAAAATGATTTAACCAAGCTTTTGAATTTCGTTTAAAGTTTTTAGACCATTTATACCTAGCAGATATTGAAAACGTGTTTTGTCAAATGCCTTAGTATAAAGGTCAGCCTTTTGAAAATCTGTATGAATTTTATCATTTGATATGAATTTCTTTTCAAAACAATCACGTAAAGTGATAACGGATTTCAATATGTTTGGTTTTCGAATAGTGAACCGGATTTTTGGTGATTGAAATTGCAGAAAATTATCAATATAAATGGGAGTAGTAAGAAACTTCGAACCATAATCCCGCAAGTGTTGCTGGATCCAGAGAACCTGTGAGCAGCAACTCGAGGCCGCCACATACTCCGCTTCGGCTGTTGTAGTGGAGACCGTTGTCTGCTTCTTACACTTCCAGGAAACAAGCCGGTTTCCTAAGAATTGACATCCCGCTGATGTAGACTTGAAGTTGACTTTGCATCCTCCGTAGTCCGAATCAGTAAAAGTGGTGAGATCGAACTTATCGTCTTTGGGGTACCATAAACCGATGTCTGGATTTCCCCTCAAATAATGTAAGATGCACTTTATTGTCGCCAGGTGAGTCACTCGGGGACTCGATTGGTACCTTGCACACAAACAAACAGCAAGCACAATATCAGGTCGCGATGCAGTCAAATACATGAGAGAACCAATCATAGCACGATATAGGGTTGGATCAACGATATCCTCTAATTCATCCGGTGATAAATTGTGACCCACGGGAAGAGGTGTCGAAGGAATTTTGCCGTCAAATATCTTGAATCGGCTCAAGACATCGTTCACATATTTTGTCTGATGGATAAAGATCCCGGAATCAGATTGGTGAACTTGCAATCCTAAGAAAAATTTCATCTCTCCCATCGAGCTCATCTCGAATTTGGTCTGCATCGTCTTTTCAAAATCTTTACACAAGCTGTCGTTCGTCGAACCAAAAATTATGTCGTCCACATAGATTTGGACGAGGAGTAAATCATCACCCATGTTCTTATAAAATAATGTACAATCCACAGTCCCTCTCATGAATCCACTCTCTAGCAAATGGTCAGCCAACGTGCTGTACCAGGCACTCGGGGCCTGGTGTAAACCATAAAGAGCTTTGTTTAATCGGTAAACACGCTCTGGAAAGTCTGGATCCTCGAAACCTGGAGGCTGCTTCACATACACTTCTTCATGAATTGCTCCATTTAAGAACGCCGATTTCACATCTATTTGATAAACCTTAAAATTCTTGTAGGCTGCATAGGCAAGAAAGATACGTATAGCCTCCAGTCGTGCCACCAGAGCATATACTTCAGTGTAATCTATGCTTTCTTGTTGACTGTATCCAAGTACGACCAATCGTGCTTTGTTTCTCACGATTACCCCGCGGTCATCCTTTTTGCACTTAAAGACCCATTTAGTTGGAATCGCCTTCTTTACGCGATCGGGTTTATCTATTAAGTCCCATACACACAGTCTTATAAACTGTTGCAGCTCCTCCTGCATAGCTTCAACCCTTGACGGTTCCTTGAGTGCCATTGCGACACTAGTCGGTTCTATCTGTGATAGGAAGCAGGTGTATTGTGCGATACTAAGGATACCCGAAGAGTGCAAATCCGCATAAGCACAAACTATCGAATCCTCGGTAGGAGATACATTACAATCAACTTGATCATCACATACATTAGCAAATTGGTGTCTTGTGCGAACCCCGTCGTTCACATCACCAATTATCGTTTCCTGTGGATGACTCAAATGAATCCTTAAGGTAGGATTGGTAGGAACAGATACATTATCATCCAAATTGGTAATATTTTCCGCCGCTGAATCGAAAGAGACAGATGGTGAATCATCACTAAGTATAATTGGCTTAGTTGTCTCTGGCGCTTCATCTAACATAACAGACGATGAATCCACAAAATTAGCATAAATCGGAAGAATCAGAAACTGTGTTCGATGTTTCTGATACATTAGGAGAGTCATTTACATTAGCTGAAGAACACCTTGGATTCGGAAGACATTGTTCCTCCAAATAAGATCTAATTAGATCTTCAGGGACTTCTTCGACATTTAATGTAAACGAATTAAATAAACCATCGTAATCAAACATCCAATTGGGACCAGTACCAGTTGGCGGAATAGAATAACTTTGACAATCAGCGTGATACCATTCTTCCACACAACTTGAAGAAATATTGAATATCCGCTTCTTAGGAGAGTTTTATCCCAATAAATAACCCTCAAAAGCTTTCTCATCGAATTTTCCAAGCAACTTTCTTCAAAATAGTACACGGACACCCGAATGGCTCCAAATACTTTAAGTTCGGTTTACGATTATTCAGAAGCTTGTAACTCGTCTTCTTGAGCTTCTTTACAATTAGTACGCGATTCAGTGCAGTATTCACAGCTTCGTTCCAAAATTGAACAGGTAGTTTTGAATCAGCGAGCATTGTTCTTGTAGCTTCAATCAGCGTACGATTCTTTTTTTCAGATAAACCATTCTGTTGAGGAACATAAGGTGCACTGAATTCCCGATGAACTCCTTTCTGAATGCAAAAGAAATCCAATACATTATTCCTGAATTCAGTTCCGTTGTCACTACGAATTCGTCTCACTTTCAGTTTATAAAGTGATTCGATCTTTGTGACAAGATTCTGAATTAAAACTGGAGTCTGATCCTTCGATCCCATAAATAACACCCATGAGTAGCGTGAGAAATCATCCGTTACTACTAAACAGTAAAAATCTCCAGCAATACTAGCACGGTTCACCGGACCAAAGAGATCCATATGAAGTCGTTCCAGAGGAGTAACAATAGTGTTTAGTGACTTGCTAGGATGTGATTTCTTCTTTTGTTTCCCCTTCTTGCACACGACGCAGTGATCATTGAACTTGAAATTCTTGAGTAACACACCATCCACTAAATCATTTGACATTAGAAAGTTCATCTTCCGTAAGTGGATGTGTCCCATGCGTCTATGCCAAAGAATAGAATCTTTTTCAGTAGCTTTTGACACGAAGCAAGTAGCTGAGGGTGAAACCGGTACATCATAACTCATGTCAAGTATATAAATATCATTTGATCAAGGTGATCGCATGACAACCATGTCTTCTGGAATCGTGTATCCTGGTTGAAGGATGACATATTCCTTGTCGGTGAAAATAGTGGTAAATTTCTTATCACAAATCTGTGACACGCTCAACAGATTATGATCCACCTTTTCACAATAACTAACCTTCTCAAACGTCACTTTCCATTTGAAAATTCTCCCTCTTTCGTAATCATTCCACCCTGGTTACCAGCAGACGCAACATAGCCCCCTTGAATATCATTGACGTTATTCAGAAGATCCAGGTTGCCGGTGATATGCCGAGAACATCCACTATCCAATATCCATTTGTGATTAGACACAGACCTAGATGAACTCTGCACAAACAAGTAAAATGATTAGTTCAAAAAGGCAACCCAAGCCTCAGTCTTGGGCTCTCCCTTTGATACTTTAGGAGAAACATTTAAATTAATGCCAACATTCGAGACTTGAGAATATGTGACAGTTTTCTTAGTTTTCTTCTTTAAGTATCCATCACGTATTCTTCCCGAATCAACATTTGAACAAATTGGTTGAGCACGGTCAACAAATTTGGTTGCTACGTTATCCGAATCAATCCGAATAACTTTCTTCGGATTAATATTCGAATACATTATAACACACTAAATCAACATGATTTTCTTTTAAGTTTGATAATGAGTGAATCTTTCGAGTTGATGAGTCTTTGATATCATCCATCTTTGCTTTGCACTTTTTGGAAACATGACCCGGTTCACCACATTTGAAACATAATCATCCAAAGTGTTTCGTGGCAAAGTACATGTAGTCTTTGATAGCAAAGATTTATGAGTATCATCTTTGGGTTTCTCAAATGTAAATTTCTTCAGTGTTTCGTGTTTTAAACCCTTTCTTTTCTTATAGAATTCAAGATTTGTTAAATTCGAAGAATTTTCCAAACCTGACGATTTTATGAACGTGATAGGTTTAAAAACATTAGTTTTTGGTTTTTCTAGAACATTAACAATTTTTTATTGAAAATATTTTTGTTCAAGTTCAGTCATTTGTGAAGTGTCATCCTGAAATACACTTTCAATCATTTCATGTTTAAGAAGATTCAAAGGAACTTCTTTGTTAGAAAACACTTTTGATAAACCCTTTAATTTAAAAACTTTTCCATTTGATGATTTCAGTTGAGGATTAACGAATCGCATCAACTCCTCATCAGACACTGAAGGCTTGTCTGATTGAGATACATTAGATTTTTCCTTAGGAATTACTTTAGGAAGGAACGTTTGATGTGTTTGAAGAAACACCCGAAGTCTTTAAACCATACACAGCTTGTTCAAAATCTTCGGGTTCACACAGAATATGATTGTCAATTGGAATATCTTTGTTTTTGACAATCACATCTGGTTCAGACAACTCCTCGATTGAACCATCCAATTCGTTTTTGGTGAAAACCTTTTTACTTTCGATATGAATTGGTTCACGAGCAGGACCAGTTGTATCAACACTTTTAGATTTATCAGTAGACATATTTGAAAATTTTTCCACATCGGGAATGCTACTGTAATCATGTTTAAAAGGAGATGGAATTTCGACATAACCCAAGCCTGCTTTTCCATTTTTCTTATGTGAATGATTAACCTCAATTATTTCATTCAAAAGAAATGAAGAATCTCTGAATTTTCCAAGCTTATTATTCAATTCCATTATTTCATTTTCAAGATTTGAAATACAGGTTCGGAGTCGAAGAATCTCCTTCAAATGTTGATCAACTTCAATAATCTTACAACGAACTTTAGCTTTAAAATCATGATTGCTTTCAGACAGTTTTTGAATTTTCAAAGTTGATTGCTCTAGCAATTTTGTCTTCTGTTTGTAGCATTTATTGATCATAAAGTGATCTTTTGTGAGTGTATTGTTCTGAGTTAATGTTGTTTCAAGTTTGGCCTTTAATACAGCACAATAATTCACTTTTGATGAAGGTTCAGATATATTAGATTGAGATTTGTGACATACCTCATCAATCTTAGCCATACAAGCATAAGATTCAGCTTTCACAGAGATTGATTCAGTTTGAGACGACAGACTTTTATCAGTGTCAGTCTCAGAGTCAGACGAATCACTTCCCTCCGATACATTATCACTGCTGGCATCTTCAAATTTCTCCACTGGTTCAGCAATAGCCACGTTTTCTTGATTTCCCAACAAACGTTGAGACCAATCAACTACTTCATTGACGACTAAAGCTTGAGTAGCAGAAGATTTGTCTTGATCACCAGATACAACAGATTTACTCTTATCCCCACCAGATGAATTGTTTCCTGAAGAACATTCAGAATTGCGTGAGCCAGAATAGTCTTTCCTCGGCTTGTCACATTCTTTGGCAAAATGGCCAAATTTCCCGCAATTATAACATTTTACCTTCAGCTTATCAAACCCGACCCTTTTGTTCAACGTAGGAAGATCTTTTCCCGTTCATTGCATAAACCTTTTGACTTTACGAACGATCATAACCATGTTCCATTTTAAATCCATTTGCTCAAGATCGTCCGGGTCGATTTGATCATAATCTTCATCTGTGAGGTCGCTCGTAGCGATCTTGCTTCCAACCAGCTGTTTATAAGAAGTCATGAACGCACACACAAAAGAACTGTTGTTCAGATTCTTGCAGATTTACCTTAGGCAAGCTTGATGCATGAGCATTTGAGTTTGTAGTCGCACCACTAGCCATAGAACATACATTAGGTGGACTGTTTACATTAGAATCCTCATGGGATTGAGCAAAGAACGCATTGATTGGCACTAAACTTGAAGCATTATTTGTTGGCAATGCACCTCCATAAAGTAAAGGGTTTTGGGTTGAAGACTGATGGTTTTGATTCTCCTTCAACGTATTTTGACATTTGATATCAAATTCCCTTTCTTCAATCTTGTTTATGAATTGCACAGCTGTAAGTTCAGAGTTCTGAAAGAAACCGTTCTCTTTTAACACGAACGAGAAAGTCGAATAAGAAGAAGGTAGAGCATTCTTCAGAGTATCGATCTTATCTTGTTCTGTTGGCTCAAGATCGACACTAGACATCTCAACAATCAGATGGCTAAAACGGTTAATCATCTCTTCCACCGTTTCATTTTTCATCAAAATAAAATTTCGAAATTCAAAATTTACATGAGTCTTTTTGCTTTCAAGAGTGTTTCCCAAACTTCTCGTTTTCAATGTTGTGAACAACGAAGCACAGACTTTGATAGTAGTGTATTGATGAAAAATGTGTTCTAGTAAAGCCATGGTAAGAGTTGAGTATGCTTTTGTTTCACTTTCAAAATCCTTAAGCTCTTGAGTCTCATATTCTTTAAATGGTTTCAGAGTCCATCCCGCATTGTTATTACCAATCAATGGTGCTGAATATACATCGTCGAGAAACCGGACACTACTAGGATGCACGGATCCCAACTGAGCACGGAACCTCGGTTCCCAACGAGCAAAATCCGACAGTTTTAACAACTTGGGACATTTGTTATGACTTCCGATCTCATTGTCACCGGTTAGCATTTGTTGCAATAAGACGTTCTGAGATGCTAATGCATAGTAAGACGCATTCTGAGCAGCCATAATGAACCAACTGTTTAAACTTCAAGGATTAAAGTTGTCAAAGTTTCAAAGTTATTCGTTTACTGTTCACACGAATGGACACAGTAACAAATGAGAAAGAAATTTAACGAATTACTTTAACGAATGAGAATTGCTTTGATATTCATTAATCAGTCTTCACGAATGAAAGATTTTAATGAATTAATAACGAATGAGACCTAGCGAGTAAGGTTTAACGAATGGATTTTAGCGAATGAGGTATGAATGGGGTTTAACAAAAGAGGTTTGGCGAATAAGGTTTAACGAATGAGATTGAAATTTAACGAATGAACAGTTAGAGTTTAGCGAATAGGCAATTTATCCTTTAACGAATCAGTCTTCAACCTAACGAATGAATCTTCAACAGTTTAAACATTCAATTTCAAACTTCAACTCGTCAGAATCACACCGAAAACACCTACAACTTAGATCAAACTAAGCCTAAACCAAATCCGAACCTCACTAACCTAGTCCGAATTCATAAACATCTATCAGACTCAATCAAACTTCACTAAATTCAGTCTCTGTTTCTCAATTCATCAATTGAACTGAAAACTCAATCAATTCAACCTGACATGAATCAATCGAATACAATTACACTGATTACATCAACAATTGCATCGTAGATTGTAAGGCCCCGAACCCCGGGAACCCCATAGTTAGTATACATTCAGAACACTCATAAAAATTGTTAAACTTAAAAACAATTCTTTTCATTAAAATAAACATCATAGAGTATAATTCAGCGGAAAACGTAAATAAATGAATGAGTTCCCAAAACCCAGGAATTTTGCCCAAAACCAAAATTAAGTATAACTTTTATAAGTCTTTTGAAATAAAATGTTTATAAACAATTCTTCATTCCAGTATGCCCTTCACCGTCCAAGTAGCTTCGTGCACGTCCAAGAGATAAGGCATCCTCTTCCTAACCTGAAACTCACACTAACATGCACACAAAGTCAGCTTAAGCTGAGTGAGTTCAAGTTTTAAATAAGTAACAAAAGTCTTAATAATCATTCAAACGGTTTTAAAACGGTAAACGGAAGTACATCGGTTAGGTCACCACATTCAAATAAATAATCATCCTTACGTATGAGCATCTCTATACGTGCATTCCTATATATATATAAATATATATATATATATAACATTCAATAATAACATTCAGGGCCGAGAAAACGTACAACCCAAATACGTAACATTCAGCGCATGCAAACACAAAGTAAGCATACGCAACATTCAGTAGTCGAGGCGACTACAACATTCGCCAAATATTGGCCATTCTAATATATATATATACACACACACACATTCGTTAACATTCCAAGGCCTACCAATACTAGCAAGCCTATGTAAAATCATTTAAAACATTTCATCAAGCAAAATCGCTTAGGTGTGCATGCTAGCCCAAAACTTAAAAAGATTTAAACGGGGCATCAAGAACTCACCTGAAATCAATCGAACACCTGCAACGAGCTAGGAAATCCCTAAGTGCACAATCACAAGCAAGGCCCTGTAAATTATACACAACGCGTTACTAAACTAGACCGTAAGAACACTCTTGCCTAATAGGCCGTTCAAGCCCAACACTTTGGCCCAAGGCCCAACAACTTGGCCCAAGGCCCAACAACTTGGGCCGAGGCCCAACCCAAACCCAATTACTTTACCTCAGCCCCTAAAACCTTTCCGCTAACCAAATCCACCCTACGATTATGGCTGGGGCTAACCATGATGCACAACTCACCCGCCGGTAATCAAATCGAGTCAAATACGCGCGTAATAAATCTTAAAACCAATTTTCAAATGAATCAGCCCCAAATAGACCAAATTCCCATCTTAACCCTTTCTTACATCATAATTATGTCACCCGAGTTGATAGGGTTGACGGTTCCTTTTTACAACTTTCAATTTAACATTTAAACGAAAATTCGTGCACCGCCGACTCGATTGACCAATCACCAACCAAAACAGCCCCGAATATCAAAAATTTAATTTTACCACAGCCCTTCAACCCCCCTAGGGCTGTACAAACTGATTCGGTCGGTCATCCGATCGATTAACGCATCAAACTCAACAATTGCCAATCCTACACCCAGTAAACCCTAGTTTTCAAACTAAAATCGATTGACCGACCTAAACACCTCCATTGGCCATGAAATTATAATATGATGTACATGCCATACCTAGTGGGATTTTCATGCGAAAACCTCACTCAAAACAGCCCCGAAAAAGCTCAATTGGACAGCCACCCGGTTAGCCTACAACAAGACATTTTTCGATCAATACGCGCAATATAAGGATCAATTAACGTGTAAAAGGCGTGGGGAATCATAAAACCGACCTGGAATTGGAATTTTCACAGCTGAAACTTGGCTGGACAAAAGAAAAACGAGAAGGGGGGTTCTCCTTGCGATCGGCGCCGCTAAAGGGGTTAGGGTTAGGTTAATCCAAGTTTTATGATATAAATTTGATGTTACGCATTAGCCCTCGAAGTTTAAGGGATGCGGTAACTTGGGGAAAAAGTGTAACGCCCGTTAATTTCAGATAAGTGATTTAAAGCATGTAAAGTATGTACATCTCTCGGGATTTATCCGACTTTCCTCGGAGGCTTTACGTCATCCCGATACGTTAAAATTATGTAACTTTCCACCCAAGTTGCTACACACTTTATACTTGAGGGGCTAGAATGAAACTTCTTATTTTATATCATAAAAGAATGAAAAACCCTAACTCATAACCCTAGGTGCAGCCGATCGCAGCTATGAACCCCACCCCCCTACTCGTTTTTCTTCTGCCGCCATGTTTCAGCCGTGAAAACTTCAATTCAAGGTCGGTTTTATGATTCCCCATGTCTTTTACACCTTAATTGATCATATTAACGCGTTTATTGGTCGTTAAGATTGAGTTTTGATGATAACAGCTTGCTGACAGATTAGTATACCTTTATTGTAGGGTCCGTAACGCGATGTTAATCCACTGTTTTTGATCGATTATTGATTCCATGATGTTCTACTTTGAGTCTAGTTTCCAGAAAGGTATAATACGTAAATTTTGGACGAGATTTGAATGGTTTTTGTGAATTTATAAAATCGAGTGTCAAAGCTGTTGCGGGATGACGGATTCTGGTCTGTCTTCTCGACGTCATAACCTTTTTTAGACAGGTCCAAATTGGTTGGTTCCACTTCTGGAAGTTATTATTTTGAGTTAGGAACCAAACTCAATTGGAATCGTTTAATTTGGTTCAGTAATGAATTTTATAAAAATAAAACCATTTTGTTGCGCGCTGAAATAGCTGCACATACCTTTCTGTGTTGGAGAAATTTTTATGATTTTTGTGTCCAATATAAAAATATAATAAAAATATTTTTATAAACCTAAGTCATTTATTAAAGTCTGGTAAAAATTTAATAATTTATTTCAAAGGTTATCCTATGTAATTAAATGCATCTTCGCATGCTAAAATCTACACGTTTTACTCGTTATTGATCGATAAGTTCGTTTTAGGCTTAACCGGTGGATGTTCAATTGTGTTCTTGTCGGGGCTGTTTGAAGTGATTTTTTGCACCACAATATTCCTAGGTATGTCCCGTATATCATACTCAAAGATCATGTTCTTAGGTGTTCGTTAAGTTGATCAACTAGTTGTAGTTTGATTGTTATGTTCGGTTGTCTAGAATTGTTGAGTTTGATGCGTTAATCGGTTCGATGACCAACCGAATCAGTTTGCATGGCCCTAGGGGAGTCTAAGGGCTGTGGGAAAATTAGTTTTTTGATGCTCGGGGTTGTTGTGGTTGGTGCTTCGTCAATCGAGTCGGCGATGCGCGAATTTTCGTTTAAACGTTAAAGTAAGAGTTGTAAAAAGGAACCGTCAACCCTATCAACTCGGGTGACATAATTATGATGAATGAAAAGAGTTAAGACGGAATTTGGTCCATTCGGGGCTGATTCGGTTAACAAATGGTTTTAAGAATTATTTCACGCGCATTCGACCCGATTTGACTATCTTTGGGCCTTGGGCCAAGTGTTGGGCCTTGGGCCAAGTGTTGGGCCGTGTTGGGCCTTGGGCCAAGTATTGGGCCTTGGGCCAAGTGTTGGGCCTTGGGCCAAAGTGTTAGGCTTGTACAGCCCATTAGGCTAGAGTGTTCCTACAGTCTAGTTTAGTAACGCGTTATGTATAATCTACATGCCCTTGCTTGTGATTTTGCCCTTAAGAACTTCCAAGCTCGTTGCAAGTATTCGATCAATCTCAGGTGAGTTCATGATGCCCTTTTTACTCATTTTACTTTTGGGCTAGCATGCGCACCTAAATGTTTCCTTACTCGATGAAATGTTTTAAAATGATTTTATATAGGCTTGCTAGTATATGGTAAGCCTTGGGATGTTAAATATATATATGTGTATATACATTATTTCTTGGCCTCTATTTGGCGATGTTGTAGTCGTTTCGACTACTGATGTTGTGTATGCCTACTTTGTGTTTGCATACACTGATGTTACGTGTTTGGGTTGTACGTTTGCTCGACCCTGATGTTATACGTGGATGATATATA
Organism: Bidens hawaiensis; assembly: GCF_021521415.1. Taxonomy (NCBI): domain Eukaryota; kingdom Viridiplantae; phylum Streptophyta; class Magnoliopsida; order Asterales; family Asteraceae; genus Bidens; species Bidens hawaiensis. The sequence goes on along the minus strand of NW_027498465.1, from coordinate 49,711 downwards.
TATATATACTGTTATGTATATAGGGATGTTATTGAATGGATGTTTACATATACATTTTGTATATGTATGTATGAGGATGTTTAAGTTCGGTAATGATGATTAGATGGATGTACCCTTTTACATTTAGAAAACCTTTGATATGACTATCATGATTTTACTACTGATATCTTTTACTTAAAACTTGAACTCACTCAGCTCAAGCTGACTTTGTGTGCATGTTAGTGTAAGTTTCAGGATTCGGAAGAGGATGCCTTATCGCTTGGACGTGCACGGAGCTACTTGGATGGTGAAGGGCATACTGGAAGGAAGAATTATTATGAATGTTTTATTTCAAGGAAATTTATAAAAGTTATAATTACTTTGGATTTTGGGCAAAATTCCCGGGTTTCGGGAACTTATTACATTTTTCATGTTTTTCGCAAAATTTATACTCTGATACGTTTGTTTTAATGGAAGAAATGGTTTTTAAGTTTATTAAATTTTACGAGTGTTTGGATGATTACCAACTGTGGGGTTCCCGGGGTTCGGGGCCTTACAAAAGGTTAGATAAATTAACGTACCGGGAAGACGTAAAGGCTTCCGAGAAACGTCGGCTAAGTCCCGAGAGTTATACATACTTTACACGCGCTAAATCATAAACCCGGAAGTTTGACGGGTGCTACATAGATCAGATCCCTTGGCTCGGATACCACTTTAAAGAACCTATACAGATCTAGATCTTGATAACAACGATACACATGTTGATTCTAATACGATTAGGCTTGCATACGTCATGTGTCTGTAGTGTGTATATTGAGTGAACAATTCGGCAGAGTAACGATAGAGAAATCGTAAATATTAGACCTGTTATAATAGAATAGATTACAGGGGTATATATAGGGAGATGACCTCATTCGTTAAGATAAACTTAACGAATGAGTCATTCGTTACACTTACTTAACGAATAAACAACCTTATTCGTTATTACATTAAAGATAGCGAATTGCCAACATTCGTTATGTTCCATTCGTTAAACAGGGTTAACGAATGGGACGTACATTAGACGAATGTGACACATTCGTTACAGGGTAACAAATGTGCCTTACATTTAGGCATATTTACATTATAACCCCCTATACATTAAACTATTACATTAAAAACCCTGATAAAGATCGAGACATAGGCATATTTACATTATAACCCCCTATACATTAAACTATTACAATAAAAACCCTGATAAAGATCGAGACGTACAAAACATGTATCAACAGAAAGTACTAACACAGGCATTCCACACGGGAATGTGCCTGATTTTGATGAGGTAGAGGTCGAAGATGTTACTGCCGAGAAGTATCCTGAGTTTTACACCGACAACAACAACAATGATTCAGGTATTCCGTTTTTTACTACAGAACATTTTGATGCGGCAGAACGTCGTTTACAGGAAGAGATAGAGAAGTGGAATAAAGCTGCGGAGACCAGTCATTTATCGACGACAGAGAAAAAGCACAAACGTGCTTTGGATGGTATGTTCGAGCATAATGTGAAGAAGATGAACAAGATGATCAAGACCTTTCGTTATCATGAACAGGAGGAGGTCAAATTAGCAAATGCTCGAGCATCGGCATACCAAATGAAGAAGTACAAGCCTGCAAAAGATGTAAAAGGTGATTTGGTGTCGTGGCAGTTTGATTCTGAGCTTAAGGTATATATCGTTAAGTGGGAGCACGATATTTATTATTTCAAACGCCCACACGATACATTATCTATGCCTAGATGGGATGTGAGAACGCTAGCTAACCGACCGTCCGTGAATCGTGGGAACGATAAGTGGGCTGGATGGTTCCATAAGCAGTTATTACATGAAACCCGTTTCGGTTTCAAGTTCTTCAAGCCACAGGTGCCTACTCATAAGTACATTGATGAGATTGATACACGCACAGGCTAGAGAAAGATGATATTGCAAGTGAAGCCGCCAAAGCCGATGAAGAGGGCTCCAATGAAGAACTTTCCTTAAAGTCTATTCACCATGTTTAATTATTGGTACTACGACAATCTTACTGGTGAAGCGGTTATTGTATATAGTCATGGTTCAAACACGAAGATAATACGTGTAAATGATCCAATGTGGCTGGTTAACTTATCTGAGGCTGACAACGATGCGTTATTTACAAGTCAGATCAGGTTTGCTAACGTATGCGACTACGAACTTTCTATACAGTTTCAGAAGGTCGTTAGAGTCTGTTACGCGTACAAGATTCATAGTTGTAATGGCTGGAAGACAACGATGTTCCAGAGATGAAGATAAAGAGCTCGAGACAAGGGGGAGTTTGTTGATACATGTTTTGTATGTCTTGGTCTTTATCAAGATATTAATGTAATAGTTTATTTGTATAGGGGTTTTAATGTAAAATGCCATTCGCTCTAATGTAAGTTACATTCGTTACCTCGTAACGAATGTAACACATTCGTATTAAATGTAAGCTCATTCGTTAACTTTTTTTAACGAATGAGGGCTATTCGTTATGTTTAAGTATATTAACGAATGAAGTGTTCATTCATATATGTTAATGTAACGAATGACACATTCGTTAAGTGCTAACTTAACGAATGTAGTCATCCCCTATATATACCCTGTAAATTATCTTTAATAAAAAGGTTCTGAACATATCCCGATTTCCTCTCGTTACTGTGTCCATTTGTCCTCTCAATACACACAGGGCACACACTAACGTATACCATAGCCTAACCGTATAGATAATCAACATGAACTTCGTTGTAATCACAAGATCTAGATCCGATTGAGCTCTCACATATATTATATTTGCTGTGTGTGTATGTGCTAGATTCCAAGCAAACCCAAAGGTCTCCCATATGCTAGCAGTGAAAAGAATATTCAGATACTTGAAAGAAAAACCAGACTTGAGTATCTGGTATTCAAAGAACCCCTAATTTGACTTGATGGCCTACACTGACAGTGACTATGATGGTTGCAACATGAGCAGGAAGTCAGCATCAGGAGGATGCCAATTTCTTGGAAATAGGCTGGTGTCTTGGCAGTGCAAGAAGCAAACAACAGTGTCCATCTCAAGTGCTGAAGCCGAGTACATTGCTGCATCTGCCTGCTGTGCACAGGTTCTCTGGATCCAAAATCCAACTGTTGAATTATGGTTCACAAACTGTTACAGAACAGAACTGATGGCAATGCAATTCTAAACAAAGCACAATATATGCGCCCACTGGGTGGTAGATGATGATAATCAGGAGTTGGAGTTCATCATAAACTTCCTAAATAACTCCAACTTACCAGTGGCACTATCAGAGAACCCGATCATCTATAGGAATCACATCATGGATTTCAGGGGTTCGACTAAGTACAGAGATGATATAAACGGAAAAAGAATTGAAGCATCTGTTTTGGGACAAGACATTGAAGTTGTTGAAGCCTCCATAAGAGCAGCTCTGCAACTTAATGATAATCATGAAGTGCAACCTTTATACTCAACCCAAAGACTTCTATGAATATTCCAAGAGACGCTGGGCTATCAGGGAGTTGTACATGAAGGTCAATTCCAGAAGGGGAGCTTTCCGTTGATATACAGATTTATGATACATCATGTCATTCAGTCTCTATCTCCAAGAAGAGGCACATGGACTCTCTTGAGTAGGGAACTGGCTACAATGACAGTAGCAATTCTTTGTAACCAACCTTTCAACTTTTCAAGATTTATCTTCAATGGTTTGGTTAGTAATGATAAGAAGGAGGAACATCAAAGATTTCTCATGTATCCTTGGTTCATACAAATTTTGATCAACAGATCTTTGCATGATCTAAACTTGGCTGGAGAACCCTTGAGAGTACAAGATCCTAATATTTATAAAAGAATAAAGGGAGCAAGGAGTTTGTTTAATAAGAATGCTGAATGGGATATTCTTCCTTGGTTACTAGATGCGAATATTGAAGTAATGGAAGTTCCTCAATCCCCTGAACAGAGTGATGATGAAAATAAAGAGGATGATAGTGATGAAGCATCTAATGATGATGATGACGATGATTATCAGAACGATGATGATGATGATGATGATGATGATGATGATGATGATGATGATGGTGCGGGAGATGAACCCATAGTTGCTAAGCCACAGGCAGATCAAGTCATAAATAAGACTGTTGTAGAACAAATTATACATGAAGCACACAATGGGGAAGAGATGGGTCAGGGTGTTGAGGTGAATGAACGAGTTGCTGAACCAGTTGTTAGTGAGATGGTTGTGTTTGGTCCAGAACCGGAAGTACATACTGATGAACCAAAATGTGGATGATGGTGCAGAGGCACGTGTGCAGATAGATGATGACATTGATAATGTGATTTCTGATGTCACTGGGAATATTCAAAGATTCACACCACCAAATTCCCCAAATCCTATTGAAGACCAAGATGATACATCCTCACAGGAGTCAGAACCTGCCAATGTTTCAGTACAATCAATCCCAACCAACACTAAACCTTTTACATCCAGCCTTGAGCCTATTCAAGATACATCCATTCCTACACCTCCAATCTCACCATTAAATGAACCCATTCAAGAATCATCTGTACCTACACCACCAATATACAAAGTACCATCTCCTGAATATTCTTCCAATTAACCGTATTCTAAACCTAACTTCATGCCTACCCCAAAAAACACCATCCTCAAGTCCAAATATTTATGACATTATCTCTGAAAATACTGAATTGGAGTTTGAGAATATCATGCTTAAAGATAAAAACGCATTCTTGGAGAGAAAGAACATGGCCTTGGAACAAGCACTGTAGCATGCCTTATGTAACACTCGTTACTTTTCAAACCCGAAAACCCGACTCATTTCGAATTTTTGGTTTTGTTTGTAAATATATATATATATACATATATATATATATATAAATACATATACATATTTATATTATTATTTATATTCTCAAGTTTCGTGTCGTATGGCATTTATTAACATTTATTTGAATTTAAATTCGCACTTATATTTCTTTAAACCGACCCGTTTGTCGTTTCTTTGTTCCTATGTTATTGTTCGTTCGTGTTCTTTTCATTTTTATTGATTTTCGAAACTCTGGAATTAAAGTATTTGTTAAAGTTAAATGATTTACAAGATACGAGTATAAATTAACGAAAATTATTCAAGTATTATTACATTTAAACATATTTCCTAAGTTCAAGGTTTAAAAAGTAATTTTAGTTTAAATTAGATTTAAAGGAAACTTTAAACTTAAGGGACCTGAATTGTAAATTATTCAAATTAATAATTTCCGGTGGCCGCAACCAGAAATCCGACGACATTAAGCAACCCATTTTACTCGCGTTTTGACCAAACAAATTGATGTAACGGCTTTAGATGTCAATAACAAACAATAATCAATATACTAATTATATCATAAACGGCCTATACCTGTCAAATTAGTCGCGAAACCGCCGGAAAATATGGCAATCACAATAACGACCATTAAACAAATAGACTATAAGTAGGACCTAAGCATCGTTCTAAACTCGCTCACAACAAAAAAATTAAACAAAAACCTTCTGTAGTATCATAATCGGCGTTCAAAACTCATCTTTCCAGCCAACCCCGTTCACCATCTTTCCGACATAAAATCAGGTAAGCAATATACGGTTTTCATTCATTTCCACCCGTCTAACAAAACCCCTATGTTTAATCTTTCGTGCAAGGACCAGATTCTCCCAACTGAAACCCTAGGGTTTCAATTAGGAAGATAATGTATTTTGTTAATATATATAATTGTTTTCAAACCTTAAATCAGTATCATTCTTGGTTCATCTGGGTGTGTCTCAGCCTTGTTAAACGTGAGACCCGGGTTCGAAACACGGGTCAATGCTTTAATTTACGTTTTGTTATTAACAACTGTTATAACTTGAATCTGTTAATGGATATAAGAAATAAAAACGCAGTTCACAACTAATGTTCTACCTGGATCAACAGGTTAACACTTTAAACTTACAACGTGTTGGCCTGGGTTCGAAACCTAGGTTAGAACCTTTTTTTTTGTGTAAGTTTATTAATCAATCTTTACTAATTAATTTTTTTGTTAATCATTTTTAAAATCATAAAATGAGTTTAAATAAAAAAAAAATTTATAAATTAAGTATAAATAATATCTCACTATTTTCGCTTAAAAACCGTACTTCCACTCTCGTAAAACATTATTAAAAATCGTTAATAATCTTTATCGTAACGCTTAAAACATTAAAACTCATTTCGTTAACCCATCAAATAAAATTCTAAACTTGTAATTATTAATTTAAGAATCCCGAACAAGTTAACTTTGTTTCTTAGTCGATAACTAATATTATTATATTATTAATCGCGTTTCCATTAAAACATAAATATTAATATAATAATCAAAATTTATAAAACTAGTAAAATAATTCCTAAAGTTTCAATATAAGCTTATACAATATTTAGTCCGTCAGATTATCGTTTGAGTCTCGTATTTATTTATCATAGTTAGTGCGGATCGTTCTTTTGGGATTTTGTGACGCTTTGGGTTCTTTTGCCGTTTTCAATCTTTTCGAGGATCTCGGATTTCCTTATCACATTATTCAAAGGTGATTTTTCATAACCCCTTTTTTACTTTTACACGTTTGGGGTGTAGCACATCCAAACTTGGTTTTCTTGTATCAAACTAAAATTCACATGCGTGTCTTGTATGTATTTGTTTTGTATCATATTGCTTGTAAACTATGTGATTATGTGCTAGTTGTTTACTGTTTTTGTTGGTGGAGACTCATACTCATAGTGGGAGGGTCCGACGGGACGTACCTGCTCCATCCATTTGTTAATGGCGGTATCATACACATACTCATAGTGGGAGGGTCCGACAGGACGTACCTGCGCCGTCCATTTGTTAATGGTGTCATCATTATCGAATTTTATATTACACGAAGCTCGGTGAGCGGGGGTTCCTTAGTAGATTTGACTTATGTCAAGTGAATAGGAATATCATATATTTACTTTTCTTTTGCTATATGATTGAGACTATACATCTTGACTTGTGAATTTTACACTTTTCGTATTATATATATGCAAAACTTTATGTTCTCACCAACATTGTTGTTGACAAATTATATTATTTTAAACGTGCTGCAGGTTGAAGCCTAAGGATTGAATACTAGATTAGTTGGACGATTAGGGTATTAGAAATACAACATAATCAAATTCAATGTTTATCGTATTGTTATTTGATTGTGTATTTGTGATGTATTGAAATGAAATAAATATAATTATTGTCGCTTTAATAGCGTTACGAGCTTATGAGTGATCTGTATATTACACCCGGGCGTGTTCCGCTTAAAGCCAGGGTGTTACACCTTACAAAGAATTCAAGCCCTAGAGCAGGCTGAGGTTGAGAAGACCTCGGATACACCAAAACAGGGGGAAAATGATCAAGAAGCAGTTGCTCTAAAGCTGATAAATGAACCTTACAATGAAGACAGTGATGAAAATGCTGAAGTAGGAACCTCAAATGCTTTTAAAATGATAAATAAAGAATATGAGGAGGACATGGAAATGAGGGATGCTACAGAAGAGGGGGTGTTTGAAACTGAAGAAGAAACCCTAGAGCAAATAGAAAAGAGAAAAAAAGGGGAAGGGGATAGCCCACTCAGAAGATGATTTACAAAACATAGCTGCTCCCAAAATAACATCTAAAGACGAAATTTTACAGAAAAATGATGTGATTGATCCAGATGTAGCTAAAGTTGAATCTATCAAGACAGTGATAGAGATCATAAATGCTGAAAGGACTCAAGTTGAAGAAGAAGAGGAGGAAATTCCTCAGGAAGTGTTAGAAGCTTTGATTGCAATGAAAAAGAAAGAAGAAGAGGAAGAAAGACTAAGGAAACTGGCTGATGAGGCTCTAGGGGCAGCAATGGAGGTATTGAAAAAGAGTCAAAATGAACAATCTGAAAACTCAACTCCAGTTGCACAAACATAAAATGAGCCTGAGCCCGAGGTTGCACAAACTGAAAATGAGCATGAGCCCGAGATTACACAAACAGAGCAACACGAGTATGAATTAGGTCCAACTATTCCAGCACAAAGTGAAAGACCATCTGGTGGAATTAGTTTTGGATTGCTGAAAAAACTGGCTGTCTTGGGAATCTATAATAATGTGTTGAAGAATCCTGAAAGACATGTTCCTGAAATTATGGCTGCTATAAGAAAGACTCAAAGAGAAATGCAACAAAGAAGCAGTGAGCCACAAGCTGAAGTTATATCAGAGCGAAGAATCAAAGACATATTTGATGATGAGCCTGTTGAAGAGGTTATTGAACCAATAGTCACTGAACCAGTTATGATTGAGAAGCCAGAGCCTGAGGTTAGGGAGTCTGTTAAATGAAAAGAAACATCAGAAACAGAGACTCCAAAGGCCAAAAGGCAGAAATCAGTCAAGAAAGTCTACACAAGGAGGGAGAAACTGACTGAAGTTGTTGATGAGCCAGTAGTCACTCAAACTGAAGAACCAATGATAGAGGCTCTATATAACTTAAATGAACAAATGGAAGTTGAGGAAGATGAAGAGAGGCTAAAGACTGATCAAAAGATCATCTTCCTTATGCAATGTGGTTTGGAGTTTTAAGATCTGAAAAAGATGAATGCAAATGAACTTGAGCAGTTGGCTGAACTAAAAGCCAGTGAGAAGAAAGATAGAGAAGAGAGATAAAGAATGAAAATAAAGCTTATCTCCTGAGTCTTGATTTTGAACAATGTCACATTGACTTCATGACAAGAGACAGTATAAATGAAGTAGCAAGGGAATGGAGAAGTAGAGAATCACAACTAGCCTTCCTCATGCGTGCTGGATATCCTGCTTCATACCAAAATCGTCAACCGTTTGATACAATTGATCGGATGTATAGGCAATGAGTAGTGGATGACACAGCTAAATATGTGCAGAAAATGACTGACAAAGATGCTCGTGACAAAAGGGAATATGAAGAGTTGAAAAGGAGACATAAAGATGTCAAATTCCGGTAACTGCATGGATATAGTTATAACTCTCTCATAGACCTAACCTTGGAAGAATTGAAAAGGAAAGTGAAAATGGTGAAAGACTCTCACAAAGATGCAAAATGTACAGCAGATTGTGAAAGAGAAAAGAGACTGAAAATGAAATTAGACAAGGAAAGAGAGGAGGCAGAGAAGAAGAGGGCAGAAACTGTAGAATGGTTTAATGATCCTCAGAGAGTAAAAAACTTGAAACATATATTATTACAGAAAGGGATGACAGAAGCTGAATTCAACATCATGCCTCATTAGCAGTTGATTGAAATATATCATAGAGAGCAGAGGCTGTTCTTAGAAGTACAAAGGAAATTATTGGCAGATAGATTGAGAAAAGAGGAAATTGAAAGGGCTGAAATGATAAGCACTCTAAGCAAAAGAGGTGCACAAATGGGCTAATCTGATATTACAAGATGGTGAAACAATCAAGAAATTGTTTGAAAAATCTAAAAGAAAATTTGGGAAGACAGTCTCATCAACATGGTCCAGCGGACTTGTTATAAGATCATAGATAGTAAGGCCTGAAGCTACATAGAGAAATCTAAATCTGCCCACACATCTCTATTTTGACAAAAGATCAAGAACTCTGAGAGTCATTACTGAAGATGGTAAAGAGACACAGATAATATTCAGGGATGACTTCAGAAGTTTCACAAGAGAACAACTAAAAAAGATGGCTCAGCTGGACTTATATGATAATCAACAAAGGAACATAATTGCTGGCCAACAGACAAATGATATGTCTAAATTCATAAAGGAACAATTTGAAAAGGGATTTCTATTCCTCAACAAAAGAGTCAGTGAGGGAGAGAAGGAGGAAAAGAGTCAGTGAAGTAAGATTGTCTGAGCTCTCCCTGTGGGAATCAAAGAAAGAAAGAACACACAAAGCTAGCAGCTCAAGCTCTAAAAGACAAACATTAAGAGAGTGTTTGGCTATGAGAAGAGAGATGAAGGAGCCAATTCACAAGTCCAAAAAGAGGGAAAAATTGCTCATCTCACTTACAACAAGAAAAGTGACTCAGTCACTCTCAGAAACCCATCAGGAAGAACCATAGCGGTTGTTGAACATGATGAGGAATTACAATTCATACACATCTAGGATCTTCAGGACATTTATCAATGTATATGTTCCTTTAGACTCTGTTGATGGCGTAGAATTAGAGATGTTTAAGCAACGGGCCGCAGCTGTAAAGCTCAGAAAGATAAAAGAAGCTGAAAGGAGCCAAGGCAGAAAATAGCAGGGATGGAGCAAATAGATGACCTAATTACCCTTGTTTATCTTTTGAATTCTTTGTTTTGTGTATTTTGATTTTGATTTTTATTTTGAATGTACTGTGAATTTGATGTGTAATGCCCAAGTGGCAGAATTCCCTTTATGTAATGTAATGACTGTTGCTTAAATTGACTATCTTTGTAAAATTGATACATTTGTAACTATATGCAGGTATGTTTTGGTGCATCTGAGCTTGTTCCAATATAGGGGGAGATTTTTGAGTCGGATATTTGCAAAGGAAGATTGGAATCTTCTCAACCTCCTCAAAGAATCGGCTAAGTATGGACTACGAGCAAGCTTAGACCATCAAGCATGGTTTTACTACCTCGAGCATGGTGTCTCATGAAGATGTGAGTTACTTCAGTGAATTCTTCTAAGTGTTGAAAGCTTCAAGCAAGCTACATTTCTTCAATCAAGAGTATTCTTCATCAAGTACGGATTGCCAATCGAGAAAACAACTTGATCTATCCAGCTTAAACCAAGTGTTCCGAGCATACTGGTGGGTTGAGAATGGATGCAATAAAGAAAGATGTCAAATGCTCTAAGTGTAAACTTCGAGCATGGTTCAGTTCCGAGCAAGCTTTGCATCCGAGTATGCTGAAGATTGTTCCAATAAGTCACTAAGGCAAGATTGAAGATATCTAGAAGAGCAAGCTTGCTTGAGGGACTCATTCGAGCAAAGAAAGGATTAGTCAAAAAGATTGAAGTGTCCTGGAGGAGAATATTTCTATCAGAAAGTATTCTAAGTAAAGTCTGCTCGAAGACTTGCATCGAGCATGCTGTGCATATCAAGTCTTCTCGACCAAAGACTTATCATACTCGAAGACTTGTTTACACTTGTATTTATTTTGTCATTCATTTTGTAATCATTAGGGCTTCTAGAAGTAATGTCAGGGTCTATAAATAGAATGCTAGGTTGTCATTTAATGAGAGGGATTAGACAGTTCTTTTTCTAAATACGAGGAAACACACCTGAGCGAATATTCTCTTATCTCCTCGTACAGCCGCCGCCGTCACGAAACCCTACGCATTCATTTCACTGTTACATTGAAATGGTATGTTAATAATAGTGAATCTTTGTCTATTATATTCTTATTGATTATCATTTATTACACAACCTTGAATCCCAAAGGCTTGGATATTCTGATTCAGTCGGAATATTCAAGCGGCCTTGAGTTAATAGATCTGGTGTGTTATTGTCAACCTTGTAAGATTTTACACACCAGGTCCGGTCCTGACAGAGCACAGATTCCATCTTTTCAATCCAACGAATTATTCCAATTGCACCTTCAATTCCATGGAAGTTTCTCAGTTTGTAGGATAAAAAGGTCTTGTAGGAACAACCCTTTTCATTATTGCTCGCTTCTGTACTGCAATATTAAATAGATTAATACTTGATTAATGATACGTAGTGAATTTCTCTGTCCATTTTTTTTGTATGAATTTCTTATTTCTTTACCTCCGGTACCTCCTGATCCGATGCTTCCGCCGGTACCAATTCCGTTACCTCCAGCACCATTTCCTCCGGTACCGCTACCAGACCTGTTGTTTCCGTTTCAATTTGACCCATACTGTGAAATCGCGGATGCTACACATTGTGCACCAATTGGTTAATCGCCTCAAGGCTCATTGGGCCGGTGTTTTCGGGGTTGCTACGGGTGTTTCGCTTTTTCGGTGCCATGAGTTTCTTTCTAATACAGAAAATAAAAAGAAATAAGACAAATATATAATAGCAATAATAATTTCATCACATGCATACGAAATATAAACACACCATTATATTATACAATATTATACATCAAGAGAAAACATCTAGCACATTGTTTTGCATAGCCGATACAAAATGGATGGGGGCACCCCCATCAGTACAAAGCTTTCATACATATAATATTGCATGGGCACACCCCGCCCAGCTAGGTAAAATAAGTTGTAAGCATCCCACACAGCATAGCTACTCCAGTCACGAGTATGCTAGCTTTAGTGATCATCTAGTGTCTCCCTACACGAACATCCAACTCCATAATCCTACCATGAAGCTCATGAAGCAAATCAAAGTCATAGGCTCTCAAGAGTCGGATCCTATCAATGTCATCTCGGATCTGAGTAAGGCTCGCCTATAGTGCTCGAGTAGACCTCTCAAGTGGTCCAATAGTCATCCTCATCTCTCGGAACTCAGACTCGGCAGTATGCCAAACCTGGTGCAGCATCCCATGTAAATCATCCATTTACTGTCCCATCATCCTAGCAGTATCTTGTCTCATCCTCCTCACATCAGATAGCAAAGCCTCAACATCTCTAATCATCCTCTCGAGCTGCCTGTCAAGTGTGTGAGTCCTGGCGACAAGAGTCGATACTTTCACCTCCATTGGCTCCCCAGTGTGGGGTAGTGATGGTGGTGGCTGAGAGGACTCACCGACCTCAAAGGTAGAGGGAATACCCTCAAGGTCACGCCAATGGTCTAGTACACGTGCCATCCATCCCGGTCTCCTAGCATCAAATTGATATTCAGGTCTCGTCTTTGGTGGTTGTTTAGTATTCTCTGGCTCATCTTATGTAGCTAAGTTCCTCTTATTGGGGAGTGGGGGATTCCTCCTAGCACACTTCGTCTGTAGAAGTCCGTTGCCTTTCCTAAAGAATATGGGCTCACCTAAGGCCACGTCAGGAGGTGGGGTGCTCCTAACAATCCTCTTCCCACGGCGGGGAGATGGGGGGTGGGGATGGAGAACGTGGAGGTGGGGAAGGCGGTTGTGGCGAAGCTGGTAGTGGCGAAGCTAGTAGTGGCGAGGATGGTGGTATCTCCATGATGGCATCCTCGTCATCAGAGGAAATCGGGGTAAGGTGTGTCTGAATGCTAACTCGGGTCCTCGTCAGAATCCGTGATGATGATTGGGTTTTCTTTAAACATGGCTTTGACAAAAGTATCTGTACAATGTGATATTAGTTTTGTTTATGTTCATGCATAATTTTTTATTTAATTATATATATATATATATATATATATATATATATATTAGAGTCACTGGGTATAAACCAGATCTCTAGTTCGCTATAACCAATGGCTCTGATACCAATCTGTCACACCCTGCCAAGACATAAGCGTGGGCGCATGACGTCATGTATGTTGTAAGCATATGATTATCAAAAACACAATAGTATTAGGATACCATTAGTTTTCAAAAGAGTGTTACAACCACAAAATCTTTTTAACAAGATAAATATACATAATAAGGGATTTCTCGTATATGACTCAGATATCAATCGGGTTATATATTTGAAATCCCTCCAAAATAGGTATCCTAATTATGCATCGAGGTCCCAGTTCCAAGATTTCCTTATAAGCTTGTTAATTCCCAGAAAGAAACATACATTTTAAAAGGTCAAAAAAATGGTTGGTGAGTCTACAAGTTTTAAGCCTCTAAATAAAAGCACGCAGTTTATATAACGTTGAATCAGTTCACAAACAAGTATACGATAAATTATTGAAAAAAATATGGTAGTCCTCCATAGAGTGCGCAAATTCTACGAATTAATATACGTCCCATGAGCCTATAACCAAACCACGACTTATATCATTTTTGCCCTGTTCCAATCTCACAGATGGAATATACGTACCCCTGTTCGATGCAATACGGAAGTTAGCGCGACCAACCTAAAATAGGGGGAATGTCAAGGCCAATAGTATTATTCATATATTCCTATGGCTAACTCCGTTAGCTAATGGTTATATTATGCAAGCAAGGGACTTATAGCACTACATAGTTCAACTCAAGTTCGTATAAGGATCGGTTGTTTTGTTTCTAATTATCGTATATAAAAGCAGTTGCGTATGTTTCTCCGCCCAGTTGAAAACAATAAAACAGTAACAAGGGGACGTGAAACTCACATTGTGAGTTCAATGATCGGTTCGCTAGAAATTTTCATATTAACCCGCTCCCGCTACCTTCACACGTCCTAAACGCGTAAGGTTAGTTAGTTCGTTATCGACTCGCAAGACGATTTATGCTAATCGCTTTCACCCAACTAGCCGTTTCGTTTATTATATTTGTGCCGGTTGCTTTCACCAACCGAACGTTTCGTTTGTTTTGTTTGTGTAGACTGCTTTCACTAACCGAACATTTCGTTTGTTTTGTTTGTGTCGGCTGCTCTCACCAACCGAACGTTTTGTTTAATTTTAGGACGACTCATTGATAATAAGTTTTTATATTCTTTTTAAAGAATAAATATTTATATATATACTTATATAAATATTAAGAATAAAATTCTTATTAACAGATTTCCCTTTGGACGAGTAATAAATATGTATTAAAGTCTAGATAATTTCTCTTAAGTTATGATCAATATTTTTGTGAAACATAATATACTTATATTACAGTTCGACAATTTTAAAACCGATTTTTTTATATATAGTTTTGTTCGTTTAACTCGTAAAAATTTTTACTTTTACGTCAAACATTTATATATTTCTCCAAAATATATATTTATGTAAAAATTATCGTTTTGACTACAATATGCCGTTATTAAAAGTAATATTCATTATTTGTCGTTTTCAAATGTAAAATTTTATAGTTTTATCAGAAGTGTATATAGGCTTTATAAAATTATATGAGCACCATTTCAACATAAAAGTATGTTTTTGTTACTCAAAACTATAAAATACGATTATTTTTGTAACAAAAACGTAGGTACACCTTTAATCGTATTTTCATATTGTAACTTGTTAAAACTCCATATTTTGTCAAGATTTAAATAAAGTTTTCGCCAACAAATTCTATACTTCCCACTAAAATTACTAATCTCTATATATTTTCACTAAATCTAGTATTAGACTAAGATCACACTTTTACTTGTTTATCTTTATTAAAAACACCATTTATACAACTTTCATACCATTATCTTTCCATTAACATAATATGCACCAAAATATATAAGTAAATTATTAGTTGGGTGTTTAAACTAGCATAAACGCAATTTATAAAAACATAAAAATAAATGAGGTTTTAGTTATAGAATTGGGATTTGATTAGGGAGAAGATTAGGATGTTCTTTAGCTTTTGAGACTTGAGACACAAAGCTTAGAGCCCTTGAATTTTTTAGAAATTGAAAGACTTGAAATGCATGTGTTTGTGTGTTTGGAAAATGGCCAATCATAGAGAGAGATATGAGGTATCCATAATTTGACTTGCAGAGAGAATGAAGGAATGTGATCATGGTATTATAAGCAAGAAAAATACTGTGAAAGATCTTGAAACAATAATTCAATGTATGGGGTGGCATGGGTAACGTGTAAATTTGAAAGAAAATATCATATTTGTGTGAGTTGGTGATGTCTCACTGTTAAAAGTTTTGAAAAGGAATGGATGAATGTAGAACCAAGAATATGCCAATAAAAAAGTAAATAGAAAGGAGGTCATAAAGTATATCATTTCTAGATGAATTCTTTCCTGAAGTTCTCTCAGAATTGTGTGGACCCGAATACTCCTTCCTCGGTTTATCACACTCTTTTGCGAAATGACCGAAATCTCCACAATTATAACACTTAACCTTCAGTTTGTCAAACCCAACTCGCTTGTTCAACGTTGGTAGATCTTTTCCTGTCCGTTGCATGAATCTTTTCACCTTCCTGACAATCATTTCCATGTTCCACTTAAGATCCATCAACTCAAGATCATCGGGATCTATTTGGTCTTAATCTTCATCAGTCAATTCACTTGTAGCAATCTTACTCCCAACGAGTTGTTCGTAAGATGTCATGAAAGCACAAACAAAAGCGAATTGCTGCTCAGTTTCTTGAAGGTTTGCATTAGGCAACAAACTTGAAGAACTTATACTAGAACCAGAGTTAGCACCAGATGCCATGAAGCATACTTTAGGAGAACCATTACCATTATAACCATTAGCAGACTCTTCTATCGATGTCTGAGTGAAGAATGCAGTGATTGGGACTGAGCTTGAAGAATTATTATCGGGTAATGAACCACTATACAGAGAAGGATTTTGAATCTGATTATCCTTCAATGATGTTTGACACTTCAAGTCGAATTCTCTTTCTTCAATCTTGTTAATGAATTGTTCAGCAGTGAGTTGATCATTTCTAAAATAACCATTCTTTTTAACACTAATAAGAAAGTAGAATACAAAGGTGGTAATGCATTCTTCAAGGTGTCAATCTTATCAGACTCAGTTGGTTCCAAATTCACAGTAGTCATCTCCACAACCAAATGACAAAATCGACTTATCATCTCTTCCACCGTTTCGTTTTTCGGTAAAATGAAATTTCGAAACTGAAATTTCACTAGAGTCTTTTTAATTTCAAGGGTTTTTCCGAAGCTTCTGGTCTTTAAAGTAGCAAATAAAGACGCACAAGTCTTGATAGTGCTATACTGGTGAAAGATTTGCTCGGGCAATGCCATCATGAGCGTAGAATAAGCTTTGGTCTCACTCTCATAGTCTTTAATCTCTTGGGCTTCATAATGCTTATGATCCTTTGGAGTCCAACCCAATGTATCACTTCCTACAAGAGGTGCCTTGTAGACTTCATCCAGAAAACGAACACTGCTTGGATGTACCGAACACAAATGAGCATGAAACCTCGGTTCCCACCGAGCAAACTTAGACAGCTTCAGGAGTTTTGGACACTTATTATGAGTACCGATCTCGTTGTCCAATGATAGCATCTGTTGCATTAAAACATTCTGGGATGCTAACGCATAATACGTGGCATTTTGAGAGCCATGAGATAACAAGTTTGAAAAGTCAGGGGACCAAACTTGTCAAATTTTAAAGGTTAAGGTTACTGTTCAAATGAATGAAAGAACAATAACGAATGAGACTGATCTAACGAATGTGAATACTTGTTTAGAGAATGAAGGTATATAACGAATGTGAGAATGTGGATAGTGAATGGAAAGTGACTTAAGCGAATGGATGATAGCGAATGGAAAGTTTAACGAATGGATGGTTAGCGAATAGCGAATGGATGGTTAGCAATTGTGAAGAACGAATGTGACTTAAGCGAATGAGAGTGTAGCGAATGATCAGTTGAAAGTAACGAATCAGTCTTCAAACTAATTAACGAATCAGTATTCAAACTGATTAACGAATCATTATTCAACCTGATGAATCAAGTCCAAGTAGGTCCAAAACATGTCCGAATTCAACATAAACTATATCAATTGATTCGTAATTCAAATTCGAACCTCAATAAGCTAGTCCGCAATCACAAACACTAAAATCCATACCTCAATTATCCAAATAACCACTAGCCATTAACATCCGATTCAAAACCTCAATTAACGATCAATTCAATCAACTTACTAACCAATTCAACTCAATCCGAACTCAAACCTTCATATTCAGTTCCCATTACCTTATGAACACTCCTAATTACTATTATCTCACTCCAATTACAGTTAATCGGAAGCTCTGTTTTACTGAATCTTAATCACACACAATTCATATCAATTCACATTGAGATTTACTCAATACTTGATGAATTAATACACTGAAACAACGAATTAACACGAAGATCAGATCAGTTGGCTTTGATACCACTTGAGAGAGCCGGTGACGGATCTAGATCTCGGATGACATCATGTATTCCGTTGATTATGTATACGATTAGGTTGATTATGTTTAAGTGTGTGTATTATGTGTGTTGAGAGTTAATTTGGACAGAGTAACGACACTATAGGTGATGATAATAAGAACTGTTACATTAAACATAACCTTACAGGTATATATAGGGGATGACTACATTCGTTAAGATATCCTTAACGAATGTGTCATTCGTTACATTAATCTAAGCGAATGGCCCTCATTCGTTATCTCATTCGTTAAACATGGTTAACGAATGAGTTTACATTAATACAAATGTGATACATTCGTTACGGGGTAACGAATGTGTCTTACAATAGACCGAATGGGCATATTTACATTAATAGCCCTTACATTATAAACTAATTACAATAATAAACTAATAAAGACCGAGACGTCCAAAACATGTATCAACAGTCAGTTTCAAAAAATCTGAAACCGTAACAAATGGGTGGGCTTGCGATTTACAAAGAAAAGTGCCCGTATAAAACCAGATCGTTAGATTATAATATATATTTTTTGAATATTTGTATATATACACACATTTAGGCTTAATTGAAAGTGTGATAAATGACACAGACCTAACACTTGTAATCGTGATATAAGTATGTATGTATGTATGTAAATGATGTAATTATGCTAAGCTACAGTGAAGCCTTGACTGTGTGTGCTGCGTGCATCCATTTCCCACGCCCAATCAACCACTTTGGCTCTCCTTCCGCCCACAACATGCCCCGGTAGCTATGTCTAATACTACATAGCCTGTATGTTTAAATATGGTCATGTGCAAATGGCGCTATGTGACATGGAAACCAGGCCGATTCTGTTTGGGTTTGTCAAACCAATAGTACTATTCACAAGCCACTGGCTCGAAGTTAATCACTGTGATCATTGGGACTTTCATGTGTTAGCACTTACATAATTCACATCATTACAAGTTTTAGATATGTATACGTAATCAAACTTGCTTTTCACCCCAAAAGTTTGTAAAACTGTTTAAAAGTGGGGTCATGAAACTCACGGTTTAGTAGATAATCAGCACCGAGTCAGCTCGTGGTTTGTTTGATTCGCTATCACTAGTTCCTATAATCAATATTATAACAATATTAATATTTTAATATTATTATAATCTCAATACTAAACTAGGCTGTATATCTAATCTAGGTATAGCTGGAACGCCCAGAAATTATCAATAAGCTTAGATTGTGATGTTGTTCAATGTCTAATACTTAAAACCGAACTTGGCTCAGTTTCCCCATTTTTCCAGTGGGCCAAGTTGTTCGTTTATGCGTTTAGAAAACAGTTATGGGGAAGTAAGCTTGGGTAAATGTGTTGGTCGATAAAATGATTAAGTTATAAAGAAAGATCACACACTGGGGTCCTGGATTCGCTATGGGGCCCGTTTCCGTTTATTCAGTTTGAGTTGAGGAGAAACGCGCACAATCTATCCAGATTGTCCATGTTTCTCATAAAAAGGTTGTTTTTACACAATTAATCCAAAAATATGATTTTTGATCACTCTTGGTGTTCTGGTATTCCCACAGGTTCGTTAATCACGAACTTGCCGGTTTTTATCAGAATTGATTTTTTTTAATTTTCAATTTAACATAATTAATTAACCGTTAATTATTAGATTATGAAAATTTAGATACATATCAAATAAAATATGTAGATTTTTATAAAAATATTTCTGGAATTATTTACTGGTTTATTAATTTATAAATATTCATTTTACCTGCTATATTTAGCTGAAATCGTCTGTTTATCCCAAACTATTTCCAAAAATTCCACAAAAATTCATGGATGCTCAATTTATATCCCTAAACCATCTGTATCAATTCCAAAATGTAACAACCTCATTCACCATTCTTTTCGGGCCAAAAACCACTATAAAAACTCATATGGACGCAAATGCATGAAACTTACTTAGGCTTTTCCAAATGCTCCCAAATTTCATGTGTGATCAAAATATACCAAATCTGAGTTTCTTAAAAAATTTCATAATTTTTCAAGTAACTTAAATATTTTTCCCAATCAAACGTCCCAATTCAGTAATAAATTCGCTAAATATTCTCGGATAGTCAAAAAATTACCAAATTTGAACAGGGACTAAATGATATGGTCCCTGATGTCCCTAAAAATTTTCATGACCTAAGAATATGCACATCACAATCGAACCCTAAACAGCCCGTATTCGATGAATTCGACGTTACCTTTGCGGTTTTCGCCCGTTTTCGCTCTCTTAATCCAATTTCCGGGTTCTCGTGCTCCTATAAAAGCTAAGTATAGGTCCTATATCACAAACCAAGCAAGTTTCATCAACATGGCAGCCCCTTAACTTAGGGTTTCAGCTAGGGTATAAAACCGAACTTTTGAACCGTAAAAATGCCGTTTAAACCCTTTAATCCGTGTTTATGGCCAAAAAAACTATCAAACCAATTTCCTAACCATGTGTAGGGTCAAAACATAGTTTTGGACAATTTTCAGGGTTTTTGTATGGTTAGAAGTGATTTTTGGTAATCAAACTATGTTTATATGTTATTAAACATGTTTAACAAGTGAAAAATGGATCAAAAAGGAGTTTTTACCTTTAAGTTTAGTGTGTAATGAAAGAGAGCAGATGCCTCTAGAGTTTGGCTGAAGAAATGGATGCAAAATATCTTGTATTGTTATTATATAAAGTGAAGACTTAATGGTGGGGGTAAACACCCACCATAGCCTTATTTGGTCCACATACCTCCTTTTCCATGCCCGAACGTGAAAAGCCAAGTCCAAATTTATTTCGAGTCCAGTTTTTGGCGCAAAAAAAATACCGGGTACGTCAACCAGTGCGAAAACGAGTGTTTTTCAACTGCATTTGTGTAAATTTATAAAAACATAGTAAATGTTTGTAAAATTCAAAAATATTTTCACGGATCGCTTAAAACATTTCAAATAAGTGTTTGATAAGTCTTTTTCGGCTCAACGGATGATACAATGATTGGTTTATAACTATCTTTCGTGTTTAAATCTATAGCGGGTAGTTAAACGAGTATGTTTTCTTTTAACTTGTTTGCTATCGAACTGAGGCCATAATACTAATATATTAGCTTATATTAATTGTATATCACTTATAGATGGTCCCCCGGGATATCTGGATCATAACCAGACCCGTTCGGTTAATCGTTCGATCGTTACGCTACAAGCGTTTAATCGTTAAATTGGTAACTGTATATTAGGGTGTACCTGGTTTTGGCTCAAATGTCACATTTTCCCTTCTATTCTTTAGTTTATTTGCTACAGATGCGCATATTTCAACATATTCCTATGCTCAAGTCAAGGCTTGACTTGATGGTGATATATTATGTTCTCTCTTTTGAAACATTAATACACCAATAATCAGAATGTATTCATTAGCAAACGAACTTAAACGTACCTAAACTTACTTAAATTTCTAAACGTGCAAAAATCGGCTTTGTTGTTGAATTTAGTGATTATGTATTTTACCATTTTAATGATAAGTGATATATTAAAACTAAGACATAAATACAAATTTTGTCCTTTAAACATACCTAATTTACGGATTAGATCCTTTAAAAAGTTTAGTTTCAAGCGTTGTCCTTTATACAACTTGTTTATTTGATTTTTTTCCTTTTAACTAACTGTCATCCAAAATCCCCGTTAAGTCATGGCATGTGCTAGTCACGTGAGGGTATAAATGTAATTTTAACTCCTTTTTATTATTAAGTATTATAAAAGATTACCCACAGCCTCCACCATCAACCATGTCGTGCAACACCACCCTGCAACCAACGCCGGAACCTACAGCAGCCACCGTCGGAGCCCACAGCAACCCCCGCCGGTACCTACAGCAACCATCGCTGGAACCCACAACCATAACCATTAACTTCTCCGTCGTCCACCGGTGGTGGAGATGAATTGTAGGCAATCGCTCTCTTCCCCGGCTACCACCTGCAACTTCCTCGATCTCTCTACCTCTTCTCCGCCGGCCGCCATATGCTGTCGTAAACCAAAAACCTCCATCCAAACCCTAACATAATCACCGCTTCCTTCACCACCGGTTAGTTTTTTTGCCAATCACCACCGTCACCGGCCAAACAAAACCCTCCGCCGCCAACCCCTTCCAACCTGCAACCATCACGTCGACACTCTACCACCAATCCAAACAACAATCGATTTGATGGCAAAAATGATGATGTTGATAAGTCAATGATTTGCTAGCAATCGTACTGGTTTGATTAAACTGTATTCCAGATCTGAAAGAATGAACTGTTTCAAAGGTTTTTCAATCGAGTTTGCAATCTGAGTGAGAGATGAGATGGTTCAGGTCCGAAAATGGTGGCCGACGTTTGTTACAGACTGTGGTGGCAGCAGCTTGCGTCTTAGCGGTGGTTATGGTTGATGGTGGAGCCGTGGAGGTGGCTGTATGGGGGTGAGGGGGTCTTCTTGGTGGTAATGGGTAACAATGGTGTGGGGTTGTGAATTCCACTAGAGAAAGATTATAGGTTGAAGATGGGATGAGATGATGATGATGGGTGGGACCACATCAATGTAAAACAAAAATATAAGTTAAACCAATAGATTTAAGAGAGAGAATAGATATGTTAAAAGACCCAAAAGCCCATCATGTGTTGGTCAATTGCAATCACTTAACGAGGATATTGGATGAGAGTTAATTAAAAGGACAAAAATCAAATAAACAAGTCGTATAAAGGACAACGCCTGAAACAAAACTTTTTAAAGGACCTAATCCGTAAATTAGGTATGTTTAAAGGACAAAATTTGTATTTCTGTCT
Organism: Bidens hawaiensis; assembly: GCF_021521415.1. Classification (NCBI taxonomy): domain Eukaryota; kingdom Viridiplantae; phylum Streptophyta; class Magnoliopsida; order Asterales; family Asteraceae; genus Bidens; species Bidens hawaiensis. Next base: position 26,991 of record NW_027498465.1, on the reverse strand, counting down.
AAAACTAATACATAGTGTCCGGCCCAAATGTGTAATAATCAATTAATATTTGATTAATAGAAATTTTAGGCCCAAAGTTTCAGGCTGAATTCATTATTTTGCAAGTTTTTATGGCCCAATGGCAAAACCAAGAAAATAAAAAACTTAACCGAACCCATTGTGAAAACCAAATATCGAACAGACGAAGAGCTAAAAGGATAAAGGGTTAAAGCTTTTAGCTATAACAAATTCTATTGAAAAAGTCAAACGTGTAAACTTTGCATTTTGACTTCTTCATGTTCAACTGGTGTGGTGTGCAATTAGGGATGCATGATAAAATGGGAATGAATATGCTACCACTAAACGAGGTGACACAAAAAGAACCAAAAGTTATGATTCTTGGATTTCTAAAAAACATAGAATCAAATGACCCGCAAAATGAGAAATCTTGTGGCCAGATCATGATCGAGTTAAATAACAAGCCATCTACAGATGATCATGTTCCGGCTAACGGTGATAAAAATGTTATTGAAAAGGCACCCGAAGGTAAGCCTGAAGGACGTGGATTACTGGTAGTTTAATTTGTGTTGCTTTGTACATTCAAGTTTAAAAGATTACATAATATTTCCTTCCCTTATTGAAAAATATTTTTACAGATAAAGTGGGTTAGTCAAAGGTGTTTGATAAATAAAAATTTCTTGATTGAGTCACTTTAAATATCGCATCTCAAAGATCATATGTCACAATATATGAAAAATATTAGTTTATCGTATAAACCTTGCATATGTGATATACATAATTTCCATACCTCAAAGCAACAAGTATAATCTTAATGATTAAAAATCTTTTTTTTTTATGAAGAGGCTTAACCTAAATTTTTGTTTTGCTCTATATATATGATTCTTTAGATTCTGCATTTGTATCATAATTTTAATTTATAATTACATTTGTGCTCTTTTAGGGATTTGTGGGAAGAAACGGTAGCAACGAAATTTACTAATGAGAATAGAACCATAGATATACTGGGAACTCCATGGTATTATTGAGGATCCAAACCCAACCATACTTTTCCATTTGGTCACATCACTCGTTATCTCAAGCCTCAAAGAAACTCAAGAAAACAACCATATTAAATTTTGCAACCTTCTCTGCTTGAACGAACCAGTTCATTCTAGCATCAACTCAGGTGTGCCATCTTTTGGTTACCAACAACTTTGCGGTTAATATTTTAATAGAATTTGTTATTGTGAATTGTAAAAAATCATTGTAGGTGGCGAAGGAAACTCATCCTGGTACTGATCATGACAGGAGAACCCCGTCGTAACGTAGTTTTAAACAATGTAGTATTAATCACGCATCATCAGAAGTATAGAAGTGTAGGGGTCGTATTGTAAATAATCGAAACTATGTTTAGTTATGTTTTAATATAGATGTTGTAAAGTCTAGGGTTTAGAAATGTCAAGATGGAAGTTTATAACTTCCATGTACATGTGTCAGTATATGTACGATGTTTGGAAGGTTGCAACCCTAGATTCACATCTCTTGGTGATCTATAAATACGGGCAACATCAGGTTGTTTATTCATTCAAAACAAGTCTAAGTTTGAATCAAAGTTTGTTGTTCACATTATATTGGGCATCTTGTTATCATATCAATTAATTATCAAAGATCATCAAGTCTGGGCAAACATTGGTATCAGAGCGTCAGGGTTTCGTGATTTGATAATCAGATTTTAACATTTGAAGATCGATGGTGGTGATTTCCGTGATCAGAAAAAGATTCCGGCCAATAAGAATACACAGCAGCAATTTCCGGCGAACGGTAGCATGTTCCGGCGACCAATTCTTGCAAACACAGTTTTCCGGCGGGTTTTTCGGGCAAATTTTGAACAACGGTGGTCTTCGTAGATATAGTTAAGTTATGGCAAGAATAAGTAGCGGTAGAAGCGCTTTTCTGGTGATCTCGGTTTTCCGGCAAGAGGATTCTGGCGAAATTGGTTTTCCGGTAGGGATTTTTCGGCGAATTTTAAAGAACAAAGATTGCTGGTGCATTTCTCCGGCAATATACTGAAGGTTTGTGAAGAAATATTGGGTTTTAAATTCCAACAAATCAAGGTTTGATTTAGTGTAGAGGCCGGCGGTATTTTCCAGCAAAGAAAGAAGAAAAGGTGGTGGTTCAGTGTTTTCTGAAAGCTGATTTTTTCAGGGCAATAAAATTGGAACAAGTGGTGGTTGTTTCCAGTAGAACAACGGTGACGGTGGTGTTTCCAGCGACTTGGTGACCGGCATATCAAGAAAAAATTAGTTTGTTGTTTTGTGTTTTTTTCTATCAAGTAGAAAACGGAATTACAAAACATGGAAAAGTTTAGTTAAAGAAGGAAAACAACGGTTCAGAATTTTTGGTCACGGATTAAAGATCAACATTGAGAAGGCGATATTGATTGTCAACACAGGAGGCGAGATTGACTATCAACGCAGTGAGATTGATCGAGATCAACATAGAGAAGGCGGGATTAATTGTCAACGTCGAAAAGCGGGATTGATTGTCAACGCAGGAGGTGAGATTGACTTTCAATGCGAGGCGAGATTGACTTTTAACGCAAGGCGGGATTTATCAGAACCAGTGGATCAAAGAACCAGGCTTTGTTTTCGGAAAGGTTGTACAAGTATAATCAGGGGGTTACTTTTATTTCAGGTTGAGATAACTAAAAGTTAATCAGATTATCATTTGAGGGAAGAAAAGTTTGCCAGAAGAAGAAGAAGAAGAAGACACGGAAGATGGTTCAGTCAAAAGATAAGGAAGTTGCAACACCGAAGGATGGAGGGACATCAATGACTTCCAGTGCCCGATCCTTAACGAGACAAATTATACCATTTGGGTTGTAAAAATTAAAGTGCTCTTTAATGTCCATGGAGTACAGGAAACGGTTAAACCAAAAGCAAGGACTGAAGTCGATGAGAAAAAGAATAACATGCCAATTGCATTATTATAGCAAGCAATTCCTGAAAATATGGTATTGCAAATTGCTAATCTTACTTCAGCAGAAAAAAGTTGGGAAGCATTAAAGGTTCGACATGTTGGAGTCGATAGGGTTAACGAGGCGCGTATTGAGACACTCAAGTCAGAGTTTGAATCTCTAAAAATGAATATTGGTGATTCACTCGATGTCTATGCAGGAAAGATCAGTCATATTGCAACACAAGCAAGTAGTCTTGGGCATACGATGAATGAGAAAAGATTGGTTTGAAAACTTTTGGGTTCTGTACCAGAAAAGTTTGTTCAAATTGTTGTATCAATTGAACAATTTATTGATCTTAATACTATGCCATTTCAAAAAGCGGTTTGGAGATTAAAGGCTTTGGAGGAACGTACAAAGAACAATATTGAGGATGAAGATGTGTCTAGTAAGTTACTATTCAGTGGGACAAACGAAAAATAGAAGGGTAAACACCAGAAGTGTGATCATTGCGTTTGTAGAAACTCAAATTGGGAGAACATTGGACATGGGCTAGGGAAAGGTCAGAAGAAAGCTTTAAAGACTCATATTCTGAGAACATATAGAGATGAAAGTGCTAAAAAAATGAGAAGCTAGGAAAATGAGAAGCTAGGAAATTTAAGGAAAAAATACATGCATGCATGAGGATTTATGGTGAAGAAGAAAGCTTTAAAGACTCATATTCTGAGAACATATAGAGATGAGTTTCTCCATTCGATTCCACCACCGTTTCATTCTTTTTATTTTTCCCACAAGTTCTAACACTAAAATTTAACAAATGTAACCTCGGGTGTGTGGACATCTCCGGCAGTATAAACTGCTTCGGCTGTTGTACCCTGGGAAACAGACGCATTGTCTAATGTAGAGGCGCGAAATCTGTTTTAAAGGAAGCGTGTTGAACACGTGTCTTAGCCTTAACCGTCAACATTAGTCTGTTCGTTTTTGTAGCAAAGGATCATACAAGAAGATACACATCAAGCTCTCGTTGAAGACTACACGAAAGATCGTTCGAGAATATACGATTCAAGAAGCTTAGTTGATGACCAATGTGATGAAGACACAAGACGAAGCTATTACATGAAGTACCTGATGAAAGGCGCATTATCTGATCTATTTTGAATATAAAAAAATGTATATTATATTCATTTTATTCGATTTTGTAAATGGTATTGTACTCCTATATTTCCCATTACTAACGAGAGTATCGTTAGTGTTTATTTTATTTTAATAAAAAGTGAACCATGTCCTACAATCTTAAAACAGATTTCGTGAGATTGTTCCTACAATATTAAAACCTTATTTATAAGGATTTTGGGTTCATGAAAGAATTGATATAAAAGATATTTTTTCATGAAACTTTGGAAATAATTTTGGGAAATATTATTTGTGGTACAATATCGTTTTTAGATATTTTAAAGATGGGAGTACAATCTTATATCTAAAAAATGTTGTGTTACATAAAGAAATGTTTGTTTCGACCGTTTGGTTTAGAAATGATTTTTGTAATCATTAGTATTCTAACAACATTGTTAGAATCGGTTTTTGGATAACCATTGAGCTGGAAACCACTTTTGTACAAGGGTTTTAAACCTAAACCATATAAATTGTTTGATGTTTTAGGTCTTGACTTTGTTTTTTATAAACCCTTGTTATGATTAATATAATGTATTGCAAAAGTAAGAAAGTGTTTTAAAATAATTTTAAACAAAGTTTTGCATATTTTAGATAATTCAAAAATGGTTTGCTACTCTTGCTAAAAGTAGAATATGTTTATCTAAGATAACGTTCTCAAGGATAATCTATGGTGGAAAACAACTTCGTGTTGTGTGAACAAGATTGATTGTTCAAGCTTTGCTACTTAAACTTGGTGTTGTTTTGAACATAATTTTTGGATAACCATTGAGGTTTTATGTCTAACATCTATTTTAGAAATGGTTCTTCGTAAACCGTTCATTTTAAAATGATGGTTGTAATCGTCTGTTTTCTAAAAATCATGTTAGAAACGGTGATTAAAAAAAACATTCATTTAAAACCAATTTTGCAATCGGATAATTTTCTAACTTGTGTGTTTGGCCGTGTGTATTGGTATACAACATATGTTTAAATATCTAACATGTGTGCAATATACGATTTATTATATATATATATATAAACATATGTGTTTTAAACATTTTGTGTAAACGTTAATGTTCTAACGGGCGTGTTAGAAAATAGTGTAGTGAGACGTACATGTGTATTTTGGTGAAATAGTGTCTGTTCATATTCCTCTCATTAAGTCACTAATAATTCACGCATTAACTTGTGTTAATTGAGTGACTTTTGGGTTATACACAAGAAAAACCGACGGTTTAAAGGTTTTTGTCTCAAGTTTCATGTTTAATGTATAGATATTTTTTCCAACAACGTACGCATTATAATTGTTTAAGTTCTAACATGTTTGTTAGAAATTGTTTATTTTATAAACCATATTGAAAGGAAATGTTTTATGTAAACATTTAATTTTCTAACTTATTCGTTAGAAACAAGTAGAAATGGTTTCTTTTATAGATTCTATCCTTGGAAAATGTTATATGTAAATGTTTAGTTTTATAATGTGCGTTATAACATATTTTTTTAACATATGTGCTGGAAACCATTTTAGTACAAGGGTCTTAAACCTAAACCATATAAATTGTTTGATGTTTTAGGTCTTGACTTTGTTTTTTATAAACCCTTGTTATGATTAATATAATGTATTGCAAAAGTAAGAAAGTGTTTTAAAATGATTTTAAACAAAGTTTTGCATATTTTAGATAATTCAAAAATGGTTTGCTACTCTTGCTAAAAGTAGAATATGTTTATCTAAGATAACGTTCTCAAGGATAATCTATGGTGGAAAACAACTTCGTGTTGTGTGAACAAGATTGATTGTTCAAGCTTTGCTACTTAAACTTGGTGTTGTTTTGAACATAATTTTTCAAGAGTATAGTTTTGAAATTGAAACGAGAATATAAGGATATGTGTGCACGGATTTCTATGTAAGGGAGTATCTTTATACGTAACATAAAATGATATATTGAGATGACTTTGATCGGATGATGAAAGTGTTGAAGATAATAACACTTTTAGATTTGATGCCTAGATGTCGTTTATATCCATTTGAATTATGAACAAGGCTTTTACTTTTTATGCTATAGTTTTGGTTGTATTATTATTTTTTGTGTTCAATATCTTCGGATAACACATGCAGTTTACAACCAAATACAACATTATTTATTGTGACGTATAAAATTATTTTTAAGAATTTAAAAAAATATATATTATTTTTTTGTTAAAGGATAATTTTAAATGGATAGTGCAAAAGGAATTTTGTATAAGAAATAACTTGTGAGTTTTTGCATTGAATAAAGGCTAAGACGAGACATCAAATATATAAAAACATTATGAGAGTTTCATGAGAAAATGTGGTGAGTGTACTGAGATAAATACACAAGAACGAGATATGTCATCTAATGTTGAGAGCATCAACATGGAGAAGCACAATTGTGTGTTTTTGATAATTATAACATATGAATGAAATACATGTTATTCTTATAAATGAGTTTATAAATCTTGTGAGATCTATTATATGAGACTTACAATAGTTAGTGGTGGACTTGTAGATGATTATATTGCCATAAATGTTGTTGGAACTATTTGGAGGATTTATCTTCAATTTTGAAAATGCGGTCCAATAAATAGTTGCATTGAAACAACAATAGAAATATTTACATCACTCTAGGCAATTAAGAATGTTACGTTGTTGAAAGTCAATCTAATTGACTAAATCTTCAAATGTTATTGATTTATATTGTTATTATTCATCATGTATGTGATGAATGTGTTCATCAAAGCGACTTGGATTGAAGATTTGCGTTGAAGCGTTGGAGGTTAAAGGCAACCGAGTTATGACCTTAATGGAGGAAGTAAATATTGTTTAAAGTCATTCCAAAAGACGAGGTTTAGGAATAGTAAAATGAAATATGATTATTTTGTCTAAATTGATAAATGAATGTTCGGAAGAGATAATGTGTTATCTCTTAAAGCTGTGAAAGATCAGAATGATGCATCTTCTGTTCACATGCTAGAGTATTGTAGTCTAAAGCATGCTAGACTAGTACTTGTTAATTATGGTGCTTCGCGAAGACTAATTAACTTGAAACATTCAAAACATACACAAGAAAGAATTTGTGTATAAACAAATGTAAAGAAGATTTTCATCCAATCTAAAGAAATGACATAACTTATGAGGATCTTAAGAAGATCTCAATTTTTTAGGTTTGTCCAAGATAGTGTGTTTATGATGGTTTGTTAACAAGCTTTTATGACCAATTTAGCTCAAAGGCTAGTAAGTGATGGAAGCTTACACCAAGGCAAGTATCGCTCTATGAGAAAGGATTGATGAACTCGCAGATACAATGATGTATTCTTATTAAAATAATGAGTGTCAAGTTTGGCCTTAGTAATGTTAAACAAACAAAATCCAAATGCAAGAAATGTGGGGGAATCCATTTAAGAAGGAACCCCTTAGGGGTATAAATGGTAATTAAGGTGACCTCTCAAGCGTGTGAAGAAAGAGAGAATATTTACTTACCCCATCTTCAAGTTGGATAATGTTTTCCAATAACAATTAAATGTGGGGGTGTCTTGCATTTAAACTTGGAAGGTTTAGCAATGAGGATTATTGTAATCCAATCTTACATTGCAAACACACGACTAAGTGGAGCACGAAAAGGTCATAGTACATAATGGAGATGTGTTTGCCTTAATGATAAGTGTATCTTAAAAAGACAAATATTATAACCAGATTCAGGTGGCCACTGAGGTTATAGGCTTAGGAAGTTGACAACAGGCAAAATTAACTTATAAGTGAAGAACACATCATGACAACTGATCTCAACTACGCAAGTTATCTGTGGTGACTAGACAAAGTCAACGATAATGCAATGTATCCAACAACCTGAGGGTTTAGTAGAGATCATGTTGTGGAATGAGACTAAAGCCCATGAAAAAGGGTATATAAAGGAAACCTAACTTAGTTGACTGGAGATCCCAATATCTAAGTTCAATAGGACAACCAAATTATATATCCAAGGGTGGTCACTGTGGGGGCATAACTTATGTATAAATTGACACATGAGCTAATATATATATCCTCCTAAATTATAAAGGGAGTCTAATTACTTCCTAGTCCATTCCTATAACAACAGTGACATGTTGTGAGGTTAAGCATAATATATGGCTAATGATTTGTGTAAATCATTGTAACCTTAATGCTTTTAATAATTTATGGATAATCACCTATGTGAAAGAGAAGTGGGGTTGCTTTGAATGAAATTGTGGGGTGCGTAATTCCTAGAGCTTTCACAGAACCAGGCTAGTGTTCCAGGATCATAATGAACACGACAATGAGGAGATGTGCCCGACTAGGGAGAGTATTGTGTGAAGTGTATTGTTGTCTATAATAATGGGGGTTTGTTTAAGGAGATCGCGTCTACTAACCGCTAGGAAACTAAGTATGCTACACAAAGGAAGGTAGCTAACGCCTACCTATCCTGCAATACTCAACTATCGAGGTTACATTGGATATTTTGTGTGTTTTGATTAATCTCCATTCATGTTGGGGATTGTTGGAAAATTATAAAAAAAAATGAATAGAAATTAATTTATTATGTTATTAATTCTATAACTCTTCATATGTAAACTCTTGAGTAGAGTTTTCTTTATGGCACTTAATGGATTTTATTAGAGAATTAAGTCTCTAATTAAGTGAAGCTCTTCACTCACCCTTAACTCTTGTATAATATAGTAGGCTATGTGCCTTATTTGAAAGTGCTAAAAAAATGAGAAGCTAGGAAATTTAAGGAAAAAATACATGCATGCATGAGGAGTTATGGTGAAGAATAAAGCTTTAAAGACTCATATGCTGAGAACATATAAAGATGAGTTTCTCCATTCGATTCCACCACCGTTTCATTCTTTTTATTTTTCCCACAAGTTCTAACACTACAGTTTAACTAATGTAACCTCGGGTGTGTGGACATCTCCGGCATTACAAACTGCTTCGGCTGTTGTACCCTTGGAGACAAACGCATTGTCTAATGTAGAGGCGCGAAATATGTTTTAAGGGAAGCGTATTGAACACGTGTCTCAACCTCAGCCGTCAACATTAGTTTGTTCATTTTTGTAGCAAAGTATCATACAAGAAGATACACATCAAGCTCTCGTTGAAGACTACACGAAAGATCGTTCAAGAATATGCGATTCAAGAAGCTTAGTCGATGACCAATGTGATGAAGACACAAAACGAAGCTATTACATGAAATACCTGATGAAAGGTGCATTATCTTATCTATTTTGAATATAAAAAAATGTGTATTATATTCATTTTATTCGATTTTGTAAATGGTATTGTACTCCTATATTTCCCTTACTAACGAGAGTATCGTTAGTGTTTATTTTATTTTAATAAAAAGTGAACCATATCCTACAAATGTAGTATTAATCACGCACATCAGAAGTATAGAGGTCGTATTGTAAATAATCGAAACTATGTTTAGTTATGTTTTAATAGATGTTGTAAAGTCTAGAGTTTAGAAGTGTCAAGATGGAAGTCTATCACTTCCATGTACAGGTGTCAGTATTTACAATGTTTGAAAGGTTGCAACCCTAGATTCACACCTCTTGGTGATCTATAAATAGGGGCAACGTCAGGTTGTTTATTCATTCAATACAAGTTCAAGTTTGAATCAAAGTTTGTTGTTTACATTATATTATTCATCTTGTTATCATATCAATTAATTATTAAAGATCATCAAGTCTGGGCCAACAAACAAGATATCTAGGCTTGGTTTGACGATATTTAGCTCATTTATGTCACTTATTATTATTATTATTATTTAAACATTATGACGTGTAACACATACATTGACGTGTAACGTTCTTATTTTACATCCGATATGGAACGTGGGCTCTTTACCAGTGTTTATAAAATTATCGAGTGAGTTTTGAAAGGAAAACTAACCATCTACCACACAGGGTGGCTGTTGCTTTTAACCCTAAAGTGTATACTTAGTTGTTTCCTTACTTTATAAATCTTAACCACTGATTCTAGTTTTATCGCATTACGTTCATTGATGATGAATTTCAAAACTAGCTAGGGTTCAAATGAAGAATTCAAAGATTATAACTTCTAGAAGATTATTTTGAGGATGTTAATTTGAGCCCAATTTCTGAATAACAGATGAAATTGTATTCGTCTCTTCTACCTGTAGGTCGTCTTGGGTATTTCGATGATTAAAAGTACTAACTTTGTTTTTTTTATTTTAAGTTGCTTTCTGTTAGTTAAAAATAGAACGAACTAATTTAGAATATTAACACATGAATACATGAGTAATAGATCATGATAGTTTTTCTAATGAACCGACATGAAAAAGAAAGTATTTGCATTAATGTGCCGATAATGTTTAATTTATTTGTGTTCACGTAAAATTAAATGAATAGAATAGAATATATTGCTCAGTTTGTGTTTATATGGTTCGCTTACACAAGCAGTGTTAGCAAGGCATGAGTTTATACTTCAACGCTAATGCTTAAATTTCAGCTACAATAATATTGTAAATCTTTAATTTATCACGTACAGTGATGGATTAAATTGATGTTTAGGCTTAAAAATACTGAATTTTATTTGAAATTTATTTTTATGTCTGGAACATTAAGGAACTAATGGAGCATGCATGTCCATTTTATTAATTAATAAACAAGCATTGTGTGTTTGTGCTACTTTATGCTTACAATTAGAGTTGAATGAATAGAAATAGAAATAGCCCAGTTTGTGCTTGGTTGGATCCTTACATAGCTACGTTGTGGTTTGTTACTGTTCACTTAGACCATACAGAGTGAAGTACATACGGGGAGCGGGGAAAGGGTTGGAAAATGTAACATTTCGGTTTTTCATTTTCGTAAATTTTTAATCATTACCCGACCCGTTTCGTATTCAGATAAAATCATCAATAAAATCTCGCACTCATTTATCATATTTATTTATATTCTTTTATCTATTTATTTATTGATAATAACTATTGAAAATGAGCAAAAACAGTCCCTTAACTAACTTCTAACCCATTGTGCATCCAACCCTATAGACTAGGGACCAAATTGCAATTATTATTCAAAAAAAATTATCTTTCTTCTTCCTCCCTACATACTCACGCTGACACCACAATTCAACCCTATCTTGGCCCGTAATTCTCATGTGTAATCAAGTTTTAATCTTACCAAAAATTAATCCTACCGACACTTTAATCATGGTAATTGAATCAAAATTGACAACAAACATATCCGTTTTTAAAACCTTCTCGTGTGTAATCAAGTTTTAATCTTACCAAATCAATTACTAACCAAAAATTAATCCTACCGACACTTTAATCATGATAATTGAATTAAAATTAACAACAAACATATTCTTTTTTAAAAATAAATATAATAACCGCAGCTTCTTTTGATCAATTGCACTATAAATACCCACGCATAAATCAATTAATCGTGCACACACAATCCCTTCTAAACCCTAACCTAATTGCAACTTTCATAGTCGTTAAGACCTGATTTGACTTCAAGTCCAAGGCGTGTGTTTATTTAGCCGTTCTCCCTCAATTCGTTAACATACAAGGTATTATTAATATTTTTAAAGTTCGTTTTTGCCCAACAATCAATAACCCTAAACTAATTGTACCAAACAGTTATCAATTTAACCTATTAGAGTTGAGGTTTTGATTTGGGGAAGAACATAAACTGAAGTTAGTATATTTAAATATTAAGTTCCATGGAATTATCAAACTTAGGCATGCTTCTTAAAGACTGAGAACCGGCCTGGGGTTCGGGTTCGAACCCCCAGGCCCGATTTTGTTTAAATTTTTATTTTTCTTTTGTTTTTAATCATCCTAATAATAATATAAGGCTAAATAACGTTATTTTAACGAAACTAAATATCGGGAATATTATTTTTCCTTATTTTTGACAAATGTTTCATAACTCATATTTTTATAAAATCATTTTTGCATATATGTAAAATGATATTAATAGTTCTTCTAAACCGAACCTAGCATTTATGCTTTCTTATCATGAAACTTATTATTATTTTTAGTTAACCTAATATATAGTTTCCTGTAGTTGTTGTATAATTAATATTGTTTGATTATTTATAATATTTATAAACACATACACAAATAATGATGATGATGATGATGATAATGATGATAAATAATAATTATAATAATGATCTAAACCCTAAGAGGTTCAAATATTTTCAATCCGATTATAATTCGCAATATTGAAAACTAATCTTATAAAATAATAACAAACTTTTACTTAGAACCCAAACAAATCCCAAATCCATCATAAGCATTGTTATTATTTCTTTTATAATTAATTCATAAGCTTTATATGTGTATTCCGTGGTACTTGATCGTTACTATCCTAAGTTTATCATATTTCATCCTAACTAATCCACTCGTTAAAGGTAAGTAATTCCCCCCCCCCCCCTCATTTTATTGTTTTATATTTTGGGGGCGTTATGTGTTCACAACTAAATCGTTTTATTTCACACTACAATTCCATTATTTGAGTTATATGATATTTCTCAATTAGTTATACGTGCAAATGTGACTATGTGTTTATTTTGAGTTTTGGTTGTTGGTATCTCATCATCATCCTCATTAGTATGATCATATGCCGTCGGAGTAGCTCATTATCTATGTGATTCGAGCAAAAAGGCAAGTTTTATATTATTGTTATGCTAGTTGTAGTGGTTCATATTTATCGCAAGGAATTGTCATTTTCAATATTATATGTATTCAAAAACCATGATTACTTGCTCAACTTTATATTGACAAACTATATATTTTCACGCATGATACAGGTAGCTATATTGGATGAAGCAAGAGATCAAAGAGTAGATTGGACTTTATGTTGCATGATTAATAAAGACGGATTTTGTTCTTAATTATTTAAGTTGTAATGTTTATTTATTTCGAGACAATATTTGTGTTTTTGCGTAAAATTTATGAAATAAATAATATAGATATTGACACGTGTATTATACTTTAGTGTCTTTTGAGCTATGATGCAATTATGTCACGCCCCGGCATATTCCACCATAGGTTGGGGTGTGACAGAAAAAACGGGGCCGGCCGAGAATAGCATCCCCACGGTTTGTCTTGGCTTGGGTATTTACCAAGGAACCCAATATGTATAGGCCGGTTTTTTTGGTTCCATTTTTGAGCAGTTTTGGCCTTTGGGAAGATGTGGGAGAAGGTGTGATGATACCATGATTTTTGATAAAAAAAAAACATATAGAAATTGGAAAAAAAAATATGGAAGGGCGTTAACGTGATATGCGAGATAAAATGAAAAAATGAAACGAAATGGGAGGACTCCCTATACTCTTAAGAGGTGTAGTTTTATTATAACCTTTGTTACTATTTAAAGTTTATCATACCTAGATGCAACGCTTACATTTCATATTTCAAATCTAATAAACCATCAGCCATATTATCAACAATTAAAAATATATTATAAATCTTTTTTTATCATAGTGATATTTGTGTTGCATAATCATATATTGAAACTGTTAACAAAGGTGACGACAAGCCCAAACTCATATAAATGTAACTCCAACTTCTATGTTTTTAAGATTTGAAACCACCAGCTGTGTATCCAGCATCCACAACAATAACTTGTCCAGTAATAAAGGATGCCCCTGGGAGGCAAAGAAATGCAACCAATGGCGATATTTCATCCGGTTCTGCTATGGGTCGAAGTGGTGTGCGCGCCATTAACGGGCCATAGGCTTCGACAATTTTGTCATCGATCTCAACCTGCTTCGTTATAGGATACGTTAAACTTGACACTGACATAAAAGATTAACAAGGACCTAAAACCTGGAAATCTAGTGATACACTGGAACCTGACATGAAGCTATTTTTTGCCGGTGACATGAACATAATCAGCTTAAGTTAAAAATTTATTTGATTTTTTTTTCTCACACTAAACTCTACTATTGCACTTTACAACTATAAAATTTACATAAATAATTGTGTTTAAATTATAAAAAACTAATGTTGCAGTCACTTCTATCTTTTAAATTTTAGCATAAAAAAATAACCAATGTATATGCATATTAATTTCTTTAAAATGGTTTTAAAGGGCCAATCACCCGTGAATTATCTGCCAAGTCAACACAAACACGACCTGTTTGGCTAAACATGTTTGTGGACTCAATCAAAAACCCACACTCATTTAGATTTAACCCAAACCTATAAATTTTGTATTAGCTGGTGCCTCTGAGAAATTCACCAATCTTAATGAGTGCGGTTAAGAGTTTCATGGATCTTACAGTATTCTGAATGGTGGTTTTAACACCCCATGGTGCCACAGTGTTGATGCGGATATTGTCTTTTGCCCACTCACAAGCCAAGTTCTTGGTTAACTGATTGATAGCAGCTGCGACAAATCAAGCATCAAACCCGTGATACCTATTCAATCGATCATTTACTCAAACTATATTTAAAGAAAAAGATAACTCACCTTTTGATGCTGCGTATACGGATATAGATGGAAGGGCAATCACGCCGGCAACCGAAGAGATAAAAACTATGCTAGCGTTGCCTGATGCTTTGAGCAGCGGATGTGCAAGTTGAGTCAAATGGTAGGGTGATTCAAAGTTTGTCCTCATTATAGATGCGTAATCCTCGAGTGTGTGATCTGTTGCATCCTTAAGTAGCGTCGATGCAGCATTGTTAATCTAATAACACACAAGAATCAACGTTAGTACACAAAGAGCTTTTGTATATATTTACTTTAAAGTCTAAAATAGTTCTGGGCTTATTTTACATATACTTGTGATTCGAATTGAGTGTCAAACTTTCTCAACAATGGCTCGAAAGGTGCAAGTTGTAATTAGTTAGCTGAGGGGAACAGGTAGAGGAGAAACTGTGTTTTTCAAGGAAGGAACCGATTACAAGCCTGTAAACCGGGATTTTTTGAACAGGTTAATGACTGGTTAACCTGTTACAACCGTTAGGATTAGTTCTAGCCGTTTATGAATGTTAGGAAATGGCTATATGACCGTTTCTAGCTGTTAGAACTCGGTTTTGGACCATTTTAACCCTTAGATAAGAATGATATTGGGTGTTAAGGTTTGATTACACAGCTTCTGTACCTCTCGAAAACACATAATACGCTGAAAAACCGCAACAACGCTAATAAAATCTTAAGTTTCTAAGCACTCTACAGTGGCACATTCTTAAAGTTCTGTTGGTACATGGTGCTTTCTAATGTGAACGAACTGTGGTTCAAATCCTTCTAACTACGAGGAATCCCAAACTACTGGCGAAATCCGCTTTGTGTGACGTGTCGGATGGTTCTGAACGTGCTCGGTGCAAAAATTGTCGAAAGTTTAATAGAATCCGCTTCGAACTCCACTTTGAAATCTCATGTAGAGAAACTGATAAGACCTATTCGAGACGGTCGATCTCCATGAAAATAAAAGAGAGAAGAGCAAGAACGTGGACAATTTTCTGATAATTTTATTCCAAAGCAAGAGAGCATTTACAGAAAAACAAAACTTGAGCACAAAGAAACAATCTTCTAAACACATACGAAATTCAAATAACATAAATTTAGGAAAGTAAATAATTATAATTTTCTCTTAGAATCCTTCATTATTTCTGCATCATTCTCATAACGGGCCGGTATGCGAATAGTTCGTTTAGGCCTTTGATTGTAGTTTTGCACCTGCTGGCCCATTTCCGGTTTCTCTTGAACTTGATCAATCACACCTGATGGTCTTGGTATTCCCATATCCGACGTATCAATATTTCCCCCTTCGAAAACAGTCTTGTCCTCAAGGCTGGTAGATGTTTCAAACAAGTGGGCAGGTAACGGTACACCACAAGATGGCCATTCACCTTTGCATGGTCGAAGCTACGAAACATGAAAGATCGGATGAATGCGAGCACCAATTGGTAAATCAAGTCGGTACGCGACCTTGCCGATACGCTCCAAAACCGTAAAAGGGCCATAAAATCGGCGACTAAGCTTTTTTGCAGCCCGCACAGCCACTATCTTTTGGCGGTGCATGCGAAGTTTTAACAAAACCCGATCCCCAACATTAAATTGCATGTCTTGGCGATGTTTATTCGCCTGATCTGCCATGCGTTGACGGGTCTTTTGGAGGGTCGCCTTGAGCAAGTCAAAGGTGGTTTGATGTTCCACTAAGATGTCATCAAGAACTTTAGGTTTGGAATCCGACCGAGTATAATGTGGAATGGTGGGTGATGATCGACCATAAAGGGCTTGAAATGGGGACATTTCAATAGCAGTATGATAGGACGAGTTATACCAGAATTCAGCTAGATAGAGAAACTTAGTCCAACGTTTAGGTTCGTCGCACGTAAACCAACGATGGTATGTTTCCAATGTGCGATTAACAACCTCGGTTTGGCCATCAGTTTGTGGGTGGTAAGCAGTGGAGTGGATCAATCGAGTACCAAGGGATTTAAAGAGTTCCGCCCAAAACCGACTAAAAAAAATGGGATCCCGGTCGGACAATATACTCTTGGGCAGACTATGTAACTTGTAGACGTTTTCCAGAAATATTGACGCCAAGGTTTGAGCCGTGTAATGCGCCGGAAGAGGTAAAAAGTGAGCAAATTTGGACAACCGGTCCACAATAACCCAGATTGCAGACTTACCATTCGACGGCTGCAAGCTCGTGATGTAATCCATTGATATGTCTTCCCATGTTTGATTAGGAATGGGTAAGGGTTGTAGAAGACCATATGGTTTTTGTGTGGAATACTTGATCTGTTGACAAACATGACACTCTGCTACAAAACGAGTAACCTCAGAACGCAATTTAGACCAAGAAAAATTGGATTTAAGACGTTTAACAGTAGCTGTGATTCCCGAGCGACTCCCTAGTGTACTCGAGTGGAATTCATGCAATAACTTGAGGCGTAATGATGGCAGTTCGGGAATAAGCAAACGTTGGTGGTGATATACCAATCCATCATGGATCTTGTACTCCGTGGAGGATGCGGTTTGGAGATCATTAAAGAATGTTCGGCGGACTGGGAAGTAGTGTAATAATCGCGTAATTCACTTAGGCAGGGAAAAACCGGAATGGATACAGTGAGCAAGTGTAAGGTGTCAATGCGACTTAAGGCATCTGCGACTATGTTTTCCTTACCCGGTTTATAGTGGATCTCGAAATCGTACCTGAGCAACTTGCTAGCCCATTTATGTTGTTCGGGAGTCTGAATAACCTGAGTCAACAGGTGACGGAGACTACGTTGATCCATAAAGACACGAAAACGACGACCAAGTAAGTAGTGTCACCACTTTTTTATGGCCTCAGTGATAGCAAAAACTTCCCGAATATACGCCAAAGCGGCTATCATCTTTTTGTTAATCTTTTTGCTAAAAAAATGCAATAGGTTTATCCTTCTGAGAGAGGATGGCCCCGATACCGTAATCAGAAGCATCTGTGGTGACATCAAATATTTGAGAAAAAACTGGTAACGAAAGAGTAGGTAATCTAACCATAGTGAGTTTAAGTTGATCAAATGCAAGTTACGCGCCATCAGACCATACAAATTTGCCAGAGTGTTGTAGTAGATCGGTTAAGGGGCCTGCAATATGAGAATACCGTTGGACAAACCGACGATAGTAGCCTGTTAAACCGAGAAAACCACGAAGCGCCGTTTGAGATGTCGGGGTTGGCCAGTTCTGAATGGCCAATATTTTGTCACTATCAGTTGCCACACCTCGAGATGAAATCATATGCCCTATGTAATGCACCTTAGACACCCCAAAAACACATTTGGAGAACTTAGCATAATACTGATTGTCCAACAGAATTTTGAAAACCAGATAAAAATGGTGGAGGTGCTCTGTACGGGAACGACTATAGACTAAAATATCGTAAAAAAAAAACCAGAACAAATCGACGAAGATGGTCCCGAAAAAGATCATTCATGGCAACTTGGAATGTGGACGGTGCATTCGAGAGACCAAACAGCATTACCAAAAACTCGTAGTGACCATCGATTGTACGGAACGCCGTTTTGTGAGTGTCCTCCGGTGAACTCGGATTTGGTGGTACCCAGCTCGTAAGTCCAATTTTGAGAAGAAATGTGCACCATGTAACTCATCAAGGAGGGTATCCACAGTTGGAATAGGGAAACGGTCACGTGTGGTGACCGCATTTAAAGCACGGTAATCAATGCAAAAACGTCATGTTCCGTCTTTTTTGCGAACCAATAGCACTGGGGAGGAGTACAGGCTAGTACTCAGTTTAATTACGCCCTCAAGAAGCATCTCGTTGATGAGAGTTGTCATTATTTCTTTTTGGTAGTGTGGATAACGATAGGGTTGAACATTGACGGGTTTGCTATTTGGAAGTAAGTGAATATGGTGGTCTTGTGGTCGGTAGGGGTTTGGAATATGTTGGCAAATTTTTGTAATAAGGTGTGGATATCAGAATCTTCATGTGTAGGGGTGGAAGGTTTGGAAGGTTCCAAGTCATGTTGAAAAATTAACGTATGCATGGAAGCAATGGACCTTTTTGTGAGTAAGGTTTGGATGGTAGTTGGTGTGGCTTGTGAAATAGTGGGCTCTCCGGTTAAAGTAACGTTTTCACCTTGAATATGGAAAGAAATTGAGGGAACCGAAAAATCGGCGGTTATACGACCCAGGGAACTTAGCCATGCGACTCCTAATACGACATCTGCTCCCTCGATTGGCAATATGTAGCACAGAATTTCGAAAACACGTTGTGCCAACGTCACCCGAACATGTTGGCAATAACCTGCACAACGTAAAAAGTCAACGTTACCTATCATGACGGAGAACAGGAGGATCGGGTCAATTGAAAGTTGTAGGAATGATGCGATTCGGGGTTGAATGATGTTGTGAGCGCTGCCCGAATCAACCAACATGGTCACCGGATGTCCGGCAATATATCCCGTGAGTCGTAGTGTCTTAGGTGAAGTTAAACCGTGTAAAGCAGCGGGTGACAGGGAAAGAAAGAGTGGGTGGGTTGGTCCACAAGTAAGAGGTGTTTCGACCATTGGTTTGGTATTGGGTGGATCGTCGGAGAGGTCGATTAGTGGTTGTTCGGTGGTTGGGGTGTCGTAATCAACGAGCATATGAAATTGGGGTGGGTTACACTTGTGTCCGGCGTGGTACTTTTTCGGGCAACGGAAACACAATCCGACAGCCCTTCGTTGTTGGATGGCCTTAGGTGTGAGTCGAGTGACAGGTAGGGTGGTGGTTGTAAGGGCGGGTGTGGGAAGGAGTGGCGGTTGTGTTGGTGTTGTGTTTGCGGTGGTGACAGAAGTGGAAGGGATGATGGCAGTGTTGGACCGGTATGGTGGTGCGGGTTTAGAGCGGTACCGTGAATCATTAAGTTTGTCCTCGAGCAAACAGGCCAATCCGATGGCTTGGTGAAGTACTTGGGGACAAAGTATAGTAAGTTCTTGTTGGATATCTTTCCGAAGACCAGAGATGAAACAGTCAAAGAGAACTTCCGCCGTTAACCCGACTATACAATTGCTTAGTCGTTCGAACTCGGTGACGTATGCCATGACTGTGTTAGTCTGGCGAAGTTTAAACAAGGCGGCCCGGTGATTTTCATAGGAAGTGGGTCCGAAACGTAGTTCAAGTTGGCGTGTAAAAGCTTCCCAAGTGGTGAGAAGATGATTGTTTGAGAGATACTTATACCAACTTAGGGCGTCTCCCGAGACACTAAATGCCACCATTGTAAGGCGATTAGCCGGGGGAATATTGTAAAACATGAAGTATTGGTCGGCCTGAAAGAGCTAATCCAAGGGGTTGGTGCCATCAAAGGTTGGAAGAAAAAGCTTAGGTGTTCGAGGCTGGAAATCGGTGTTATGTGGTGAAGGTTTGGCAGCGGTTTTGGCAAGCGAAGTGAGAATGAGGTTGGTTTGCTCAATTTGAGCCTGGAGTTGGGCGGTGAGTGTTTCAAAACGGAGTTTGTTTTCCTGGGTGGAGGCGGTGAGAGCCTCGCCGAGGGAGGCGACGGTCTCTTTGATGGTTGGATCACGACGGGGACGCAGCGAGCAAGTCGATGAAAGCACCAATTGATAAGACCTATTTGAGACGGTCGATCTCCAAGAAAATAAAAGAGAGAAGAGCAAGAACGTGGACAATTTTCTGATAATTTTATTCCAAAGCAAGAGAGCATTTAAAGAAAAACAAAACTTGAGCACAAAGAAACAATTTTCTAAACAAATACAAAATTCAAATAACATAAATTTAGGAAAGTAAATAATTATAATTTTCTCTTAGAATCCTTCATTATTTCTGCATCATTCTTGTAACGGGCTGGTATGCGAATAGTTAGTTTAGGCCTTTGATTGTAGTTTTGCACCTTCTGGCCCGTTCCGGTTTCTCTTGGACTTGATCAATCACACCTGATGGGCTGGGTATTACCATATCCGACGTATCAGAAACATTGTAGGCTGTTGAAAAATATCTCGCCTCATTATCAAGCACAAATGTCAACTTAGGGAGGCATTTGGAATTTCCAAGTCGAGACGGCGCGTAAAGTTGCCTATTTTGTTATTCAAGAAGGGTTTTCGTTTGATCATATTGACATTTGTAAACTCTCTTTTTATTTTAACAGGACTAACTACCATGTGGAATTCAATGTGAAAAATGTTTGATAGCCTGCTAAAATAAAAAGGGAGTTTACAAATGTTCAATGATGATCTTGCCGTCGATTTGAAAAATGGCATTTTTTTATGCGTTTTCTCACTAACAAGTTAAGCACTCCTTAACGGGTAGGAACAAGCATATTCAATCAAATGATGAATTCCTTATCATATGTTCTGCCTTTTTCATCTTCCTCGATGATTATGGCAGACAAAAACGGAAGACATTGATCTAACAATCTTACTCTGT
The DNA here is from genome assembly GCF_021521415.1 of Bidens hawaiensis. NCBI lineage: Eukaryota > Viridiplantae > Streptophyta > Magnoliopsida > Asterales > Asteraceae > Bidens > Bidens hawaiensis. The sequence continues at coordinate 6,011 of NW_027498465.1, read as the reverse complement.
AAAACTTTTTGTATATTATTAATGTTAGAAATTAACGAAGACATTTTGCCGCCTGACTCACTCCAGATAGAAAGACTGAGGGGGTTAAACATGGCGAATCGTTTAGTTGAATATGGGATTGAATTATGCTTGGACATAAATATTATACCTATGATGACATAGAATCGTCAAAGTCTTCCTACTACTCGGTTGTTCCAAGTAGATCCATAGATAAATTTTCTACCTAGTCTTAGGCAAATATTCAAAAATTGTGCAATTTGTTGAGGTTTATAAGAACACCTCAACTAAATATTTAATGAAAGTGTCTTTGGTACTTTACTAGTTATTTTGAGAAACGATTGTTCCTATGAAAATTAAATTTATAAAATATTTTAAATAGATACAGGCTATTACTTGTGTTGCCGCAACGATACATGAAATTGTCGACATTGAATATTTAATTGATCGAATTGTTGAAGTTTCAGAAATACAAGAACAAGACATACATTATGCCGCAAATATAAAAAACCATTTTAACACATGCTTATGAAATATGTGCAATCACACATTTTCAAATCGTTTGGTTTGTCATCTAGTAGTTAACGTAGGAACCTAACTATAACTTGCGAACTTGAGTAAACGAAAAAAGCAATGCCCCTAACTATAACTTGTCATCTAGTAGTTAAATGATGTAAAAAAGCGATGTGAGTAAACGAAAAAGGTTAATGCCCCAACTTGCGAACTTGATATCTTGGCTTGGTGGAAAGAAGGGAAACTCATTATCATGTTCTGGCCACTACTACGCCTGTTATTTGCTAACCGTCCAACCCTTAACGGGGTTTGCAAAGCCGGCCCAACCATTTTGGTAGCCTTAAGCGAATAAAAAATCTGGAGTCTTTTTAAAAAAAAAATAATTGAATTCATACTTTTCAATATTTTGTTCATTGTGCTTAACATTTGATTAAATGAATAAGTTAAATATGAAACCAAGATATTCTCTTTTATCTTTTGAAACTCTATTTTATAACATAAGCTAGTCGTGAAAATATTAAATTTGTTTCTTAGAAAAAGCAACCAAAATGTTAATATTTTAAAAAACTGATATGAAAATAAATTGATTTGAGATATTGGACAACATCACACATCGACCATTTCAACACGGGTCTTTACAATTATAATGTTTATATATCATCGTTCTAATTCAAAGAAAAAAGAATGAGATTTTAAGGGGAAAAAATAAGTTTCTAACTCATGTTACAACGGTAAATCATTTGTTTCACACGACTATTTCTTAACTCATATGATGTTGAGTTCTATCTTCTTAATTTTCTTTTTTCTACAATTGCAAACAGTTAATTAGGTACTTAAATTAATGTTTATTTTAGAAAAATGAGATGTACTCTAGAAAATAAGTAAATGTAATTGAAAAACTAGAAAATATTATACTTTTATTTTATTTTTAATTTGGAACTATGGATATAGTTCTTTCCTTTCCTAAAGAGAGGATTAAAAAAAAACAAAAACAAAAACTGGGTTGAGTGGGGATTGATCCCTGATATAACAATCCTCAAGCGTGGGCCTTACCACTATACTAGATAGAAACAGTTGTCAAACAAGACCATCTTAATAACTATATATATTACATATAAACTTTATAAAAATTGAGGCCCAAAAATTTTAGGGGCCAAAAGCCTTAGCTTGGATTGCTTATACATACGGGCCGCCCCGGTGCGTTTTCTTTTGGTGGCGGGCTTTCATTAATACGGAGGACGAGGCTCTAATGCAGGAACATTAAAATTAATTGGAATCTTCTATTTTATGATTTTTATCTTTTATTAATTTATGTATATCTTTTTCCTTGTTTAGTATAAGTAGGGATCCTGGTTGTTTAGTTTCTTAGTTTTTGTTTTTAAGTTTATTGAAAAAGAACATTGTTCGTGGAACGTTTGGTTCAATTCTATAGTCTTTGATTAATCATGACTCTCTTGAGCCATTGATCGATTCCAAAACTGCATCAGTTGGTATCGGAGCTTTTGGTTCTCAAATGGCTTGACGTGAGGATGAATATTTTCTTGCTCGTAGATTCGTCGCCAGAGGCAACAATAGATGTATGTTTGATTCACGTACCCACGGTAGAGATTGGTATTCTACTAGCAGAGTCGCGCCAGAGGAGCTATGGAATCTATCCCGACCCACGGGATCTTAAGATGAAACGACTTTGACAACGAGTCCGCGATCTGGAAGAGATCGAACGGCTCCGAAAACAAGTCTATGATCTCCAGTTACAACAGGAAATACGCAAGGCGGAAACCGAGTCGAGCACCGTCGTCTCGGATGAAGGGGACGACGGAGAGCAGCATCCACTTATCCGTCATCCACCCCTGTTCTATGAACCAATCTATAAAGATGAATCTTGTCATGAGGGTTTTTCGGAAGACGAACCTAAATTCGATGAACACCGGATTGATTTTGATGAAGAATGTGTGTTCTTGCAAAGGGTTCTTGACGGGAGTATTATGCAAGAGGAAAAAGGGAAAGTACACGAAGATGATGAAGATGGTGGTGATGCGGTGGTCTCTGGTGGCACAACAGTAGACAGGGCCGGTCATAGGGGAGGGCGGGGAGGGCTTAGGCCCCAAGCCCATCTCTCTGTGAGGCCCATGATTTTCTTAAAAAAATTATATATGTGTGCTTTTGGCTTATACGGTTTTCTTATTGATTAAATAAGATGAAAAGAGAATGCATTTTTAGTTTATGTAATTTTTCCGGTGAAGACGAGGACCGGAGGCAACAGTATCATTCATGGAGAAATGAAGAAGACATATTAAAAGTACAACTGCTATATTTTTTTTTGATTTTTTTATGTGACCGGTGGGAATTACGAAGTGTACTTTTGTTATATTAACAATAATAAAAGAAAAGTTAAGAAAGGCACAAATCGTTTAAGAATTTTAGTTAGATCGATTTATAAAAAAAAAAATCCTTTGTTTTGTTTATTATTATCATATTTGTCTAAATTATATTAGAGTTTGACATTGTATTTTAGGGCCTATTGTTTTTTATGTCCCAGGCCCTAGTTTATTTTTGTATTCTCAGGGACGACCATGGTCAGTAGTTAAGGGTGGTTCTGTGGACAGAGATGAACCGTTTGTGGAGTCACCAACAATTCAGCCATGGGTCATGGGAGATTGCAACTTGAAGTGCCAAGTTCGGGATGTGCAGATTTGAAAAATTGAATTTGAAGATAATGATTTCACTTTTGAACCAAAATCTTCGGAACTCATTAAGAATGCACATGGGCTTCGTATGTCTAGCCGGAACAAAGCAATTGGCTTTGTTGACCCAATGAATAATTTTTTTTCAGTGTGTTGGCCGTCAAATAATGTGAGGATGGTAGGGGGTCGTGGATGTTTTTTACCGGTCTACAGTTTTGGTTAATAACCCACTACCAAGTAATAATGGTGAGAATGCATTTTTAGTTTCTGGAATTTTTCCGGTGAAGACAAGGACCGGAAGCAACAGTACCATTCATGGAGAAATGAAGAAGACAACTTAAAAGTACAACTGCTATATTTTTTTTTTTTGATTTTTTTATGCGACCGGTGGGAATTACGAAGTGTACTTTTGTTATATTAACAGTAATAGAAGAAAAGTTAAGAAAGGCACAAATCGTTTAAGAATTTTAGTTAGATCGATTTATAAAAAAATCCTTTGTTTTGTTTATTATTATCATATTTGTCTAAATTATATTAGAGTTTGACATTGTATTTTAGGGCCTATTGTTTTTTATGTCCCAGGCCCTAGTTTATTTTTGTATTCTCAGGGACGACCCTGGTCAGTAGTTAAGGGTGGTTCTGTGGACAGAGATGAACCGTTTGTGGAGTCACCAACAATTCAGCCATGGGTCATGGGAGATTGCAACTTGAAGTGCCAAGTTCGGGATGTGCAGATTTGAAAAATTGAATTTGAAGATAATGATTTCACTTTTGAACCAAAATCTTCGGAACTCATTAAGAATGCACATGGGCTTCGTATGTCTAGCCGGAACAAAGCAATTGGCTTTGTTGACCCAATGAATAATTTTTTTTCAGTGTGTTGGCCGTCAAATAATGTGAGGATGGTAGGGGGTCGTGGATGTTTTTTACCGGTCTACAGTTTTGGTTAATAACCCACTACCAAGTAATAATGGTGAGAATGCATTTTTAATTTCTGGAATTTTTCGGTGAAGACGAGGACCGGAAGCAACAGTATCATTCATGGAGAAATGAAGAAGACAACTTAAAAGTACAACTGCTATATTTTTTTTTTTGATTTTTTTATGCGACCGGTGGGAATTACGAAGTGTACTTTTGTTATATTAACAGTAATAGAAGAAAAGTTAAGAAAGGCACAAATCGTTTAAGAATTTTAGTTAGATCGATTTATAAAAAAAATCCTTTGTTTTGTTTATTATTATCATATTTGTCTAAATTATATTAGAGTTTGACATTGTATTTTAGGGCCTATTGTTTTTTATGTCCCAGGCCCTAGTTTATTTTTGTATTCTCAGGGACGACCCTGGTCAGTAGTTAAGGGTGGTTCTGTGGACAGAGATGAACCGTTTGTGGAGTCACCAACAATTCAGCCATGGGTCATGGGAGATTGCAACTTGAAGTGCCAAGTTCGGGATGTGCAGATTTGAAAAATTGAATTTGAAGATAATGATTTCACTTTTGAACCAAAATCTTCGGAACTCATTAAGAATGCACATGGGCTTCGTATGTCTAGCCGAAACAAAGCAATTGGCTTTGTTGACCCAATGAATAATTTTTTTTCAGTGTGTTGGCTTTCAAAAATTGTGAGGATGGTAGGGGGTCGCGGATGTTTTTTACCGGTCTACATTTTGGTTGATAACCCACTATCAAGTAATAATGGTGAGAATGCATTTTTAGTTTCTGGAGTTTTTCCGTTGAAGACAAGGACCGGAGGCAACAGTATCATTCATGGAGAAATGAATAAGACGACTTAAAAGTACAACTGCTATATTTTGTTTTTGATTTTTTCATGTGACCGGTGGGAATTACGAAGTGTAGTTTTGTTATATTAACAATAATAGAAGAAAAGTTAAGAAAGGCACAAATCGTTTAAGAATTTTAGTTAGATCGATTTATAAAAAAAATCCTTTGTTTTGTTTATTATTATCATATTTGTCTAAATTATAATAGAGTTTGACATTGTATTTTATGGCCTATTGTTTTTTATGTCCCAGGCCCTAGTTTATTTTTGTATTCTCAGGGACGACCCTGGGCAGTAGTTAAGGGTGGTTCTGTGGACAGAGATGAACCGTTTGTGGAGTCACCAACAATTCAGCCATGGGTCATGGGAGTTTGCAACTTGAAGTGCCAAGTTCGGGATGTGCAGATTTGAAAAATTGAATTTGAAGATAATGATTTCACTTTTGAACCAAAATCTTCGGAACTCATTAAGAATGCACATGGGCTTCGTATGTCTAGCCGAAACAAAGCAATTGGCTTTGTTGACCCAATGAATAATTTTTTTTCAGTGTGTTGGCCTTCAAAAATTGTGAGGATGGTAGGGGGGTCGCGTATGTTTTTTACCGGTCTACATTTTTGGTTGATAACCCACTATCAAGTAATAATGGTGAGAATGCATTTTTAGTTTCTGGAGTTTTTCCGTTGAAGACGAGGACCGGAGGCAACAGTATCATTCATGGAGAAATGAATAAGACGACTTAAAAGTACAACTGCTATATTTTGTTTTTGATTTTTTCATGTGACCGGTGGGAATTACGAAGTGTAGTTTTGTTATATTAACAATAATAGAAGAAAAGTTAAGAAAGGCACAAATCGTTTAAGAATTTTAGTTAGATCGATTTATAAAAAAAATCCTTTGTTTTGTTTATTATTATCATATTTGTCTAAATTATATTAGAGTTTGACATTGTATTTTAGGGCCTATTGTTTTTTATGTCCCAGGCCCTAGTTTATTTTTTTATTCTCAGGGACGACCCTGGGCAGTAGTTAAGGGTGGTT